>NW_020825153.1:0-11021 GCF_003672135.1 Ooceraea biroi
AGAAACTTCACCTTCAGCAGTAGGAGGACATAAAGGCTAAACAAAAACTTACAATAGATTTACGGACCCCATTATTATTGGAATAACAATGAAAAAGGATATACAGCAAATTATTTCAGAATATGCAGGGCAGTTTCAGTTACGGAAATAACGAGAAAAATCCCAAGAAACCAATGATAATCACGGATACTCAGGTCGTGCTTTTGATAAAGTATCCATGACATTGGTAGGACCACTACCTGCAACAAAAAGAAAGAACATATATATTTTAACAATACAGGATCTATTGACTAAGTATTCAGTTGCCATACCTTTACATGAAGCTACTTCATTAACAATAGCTGATGCTTTTATTAAACATTTTATTTGTTTGTATGGAACACCTAAGATAATTTTAACGGATCAAGGTGCCAATTTTTTGTCTTCTTTAATGAGAAATATTACAAAGAATTTAATATCAGACATTTGAAAACTACAGCTTACCATCCACAATCAAACGGATCTATAGAACGATCACACCACGTGTTAATAGAATATCTTAAGTTACAAATCAGTAAAGACAATGAATGGGACGAATACATACCTATGGCTATGTTTTCTTATAATACGAGTGTACACGAGAGTACTCAGTACTCCCCATTTCAGTTAGTATTCGGGCGAATACCTCGTACCCCAAGCTCTTTTGTTCCCACAGAGGAAGAAACGGATATAACATATTGCGAATATTTAACAAATTTGTTTCATAAGTTAAACGAAATACAGGAAATGGCCAGACAAAATTTGATACAATCAAAAGAACGAAGCAAGCGATATTATGACAGACAAGTGCGCCCATATGATTTTAAGGAGGGGGATAACGTCTTCTTATTGAAAGAACCACGTAAAGGGAAATTCGCTGACCAATACACTGGACCCTATCAAATAGTGGAAATATTACCACCCAATAATGCAAAAATTTTGTTTCAAAATCAACCCCGAGTAGTCCATATGGACAAACTCAAAATATCCCATGTAGATCCTGGATGAGCCCTAATTATTTTGTATGTTTCAGGATTAAAGACTTGAGCCGAGCTCAAAACATGAACCTGGCAATCGTCAGTTGTTTCATCACACAACAACGTGAGGCATCACGATAGCTGAGCTTCAACATTTGTTTATTAATCATAAGGCATTACACATTTTAGGATTACTAATTAAATAAGTAAAGTTTTCATGTGTATAGGAATTAAGCAACAGAGCGGTACTAGAACTCGCTCTAAAATATTAGAATATCTTCAAAGACTTTCAATAGCTACTTGCGTTCAGACCTCAGGTCTTTACAGATTTCCAGATACCAAGGTACTTTGTTCTTTTTGCTATAATAGATATCCACAATTATTTAATAATTATTATATTCCATATATATATCGGCACGAGTTAGTTATAGGAACTCATAAACCACAGGTTTTGTGTGAATTATGTCACGTACCATTATTAACATACGCGCCAATTCAAAATTGTGCATACTGCAACGACATACTTACAGCACTCACTGAACAGTTACGGGCAAATAACGAGGATTTTTATGATATACCCAATCCTACTGTGGTACGTTGGGTAGATAACGAAATCCAGCTATATCCTCTTAGGATGGGGTAGAAAAAAAAAAAAAAAAAAAAAAAAAAAAAATCTTAGATTTTTGCAATGCAGAGCATTAACCCTAACGGGCTGATAATCCATCATTTGAAATATGAATCATTGTGTATTCAGAATTATTATTTTAAACATATTAATACGGGAGATATAAGTTGTGCCGCTTGTATTTACAATAATCCAGATATTGGATTTTCAGCTTACGAATTTATTTTCAACACGGATTAATATTAAACCAACGCAATTCGTTAGATTTTCTAACTGCTTGCTCGGATTGTGGAAAGATATTAACGTTTCATAAACACATTCGCGGAAACGGATGTATTGAATGTACTAATATATTAAATGACTTTTTTTCAGATATAACTGATGTTACCTTAACTCAAATTTTGGATAATGAAAATCCAACTTTAATAACAATAGAGTTCCGTAGAAATGCTAATTTTCCTTAATTGATTAAACTTTGTAAAGGGAAAAATAGCATTAGACATAAATACATGTCATCATTAATATAAGAAATAATTTTAAGGCTATATAATGAATAATCATGCGCAGTCTAGTAAGACTTTAGACCCGCTAGTTTTAAATCAGGCAAAATGCATAGTTAATATTAAGGTTGTACATCGATTAACACGACATTTATATTGTATGTCCTGTTTTAGTAAGGAAAGCAATACTAGTAATTTTGAAATTATTATTACGCATTACATTGCCAGCGGGACCGTAGATTTAGGAACCTGCGTAAGTTGCAACGAGCAACTTTTCAGAAACGACCCATGAGTTATTGTATACATTGCAAGAGTATTTATAGAGAACTTTTGGGACATGACAACTTAAATAGGATTGATATGTCAAACACAGATTTTTTGTATAACACATACACGAAAAACTTTGAATATATAAAACCTAAGTCGGAATAATAAAATAATTATAATGGCGGAAGTTAATTTGGTTAAATGTGTACGAGTTTATCGAGTTCTGAATGAACAAGATCGGAAATATTATTGCGTATTTTGTTGGCACAATCAAATATTTTTACCCAGCATTAATATTGAAACTTCGGTTGGCCCTATGGAAGGAATATTCCAGACACTACATTATTTTACAAATTGTTTTAATACAATGATTTTCCGATGTGCCATGTGTAACAATAAATTATCCGATATTGTTATGATAGATCAATGTGAAAGATGTTACTTAAAATTTAGGAATTTAAGAACACGAGGCCAATTACAAGATTCAGATTTGTTAACTACTTGTTTCATTTATAATTTGGAAAATAATGAGCTAACACACTCATGCGTGTCAGGTTGAAAGCATATGGTAACACCATACGAATTATTGGCAATATTTATTAAGCTGAATAATTGTAACATTGTCCATAGAACAATGAAGCCGTTATCAGGAATTATGTTATTCGTATTAATCCCCACAACCTACGGACTCATTGGATTCGATTGTGGAGGTCAGCATTTAAATGTAACCACAGTATCATTGCTAGGTGTCAGAGACTGTGAACTTAAGCACCAATCGTTAAATACATCTGACACACACATTCAGTTACTACAACTCGCGGAATATAATTACGTGGAAGTGATACAGTGCAAAGTTGAAATATCGCGAGTGATACAGTACTGTGGAATGCATTCGCATATATCAGCTGTAGCCAATGCACGACTAGAGTACCTACAGGAAGTTTCCAGAGTCAAGTGCTACCACGCTTTTCAGGAAGGGACCTTCTCCATAGGACTGGGAGGGATCGTCACCAAACTGAAGCCTAATACTACCACCGTTCACAGCATCCTGCTTGCCGGAACGATAAACCATGATGGAACCTGCAAGGGTACACAATTCTCCGACCCTTACGGGACTTGGCACAACGTCGTAGTAGATGGAACTGTACGGATATCATTAAAGTCATCCTATGTTCCTGTGCACCTAAATTCTGGAAAAGTAATGCTAAGATCAGGAACTGTCTGCACACTGAGCGACGGTTTTTGCATCGATTTTGACGATGGATATTCATATTGGAAACCGATGCCCACATCGTCTTGCAATTTCCACCAGTACAACGTACTGTATGAAGGAACGGCAGTTAAAATGAATGGAATAATGGATACCATTCATCAGACTATTTATACTCTTGTCAGTCAGGATACAACTTTTGCCTTGACAGCAGGAGGAAGTCAAGCCGTGTGTGGATACACCCTACTCACCACGGAGCATCCTAAACTATTTATCTTGGAGGCAGAAAAGGGAAACACCTTCGCGGAGCGAAGAGACATCCCTGTGGAGAACCTCGATATTTTCACCTACGTCAACTCTAAATTCGTGTACGTAGAAAAACATATACGACATCAGATGACATCGTTGTATCGTGACGTTATTCAACAACGTTGCGAGTTGGAAAAGGAAGTGTTAAAAAACACACTGTCCTTCGCTACTCTTCAGCCAGACGAATTCGCTTATCGGCTCATGAAAGGACCAGGTTACATGGCCGTCACTGCAGGGGAAGCCGTTCATGTCATCAAGTGTATACCAGTGGACGTCATCGTACGCCGCACTAAGGAATGTTATATTGAGCTACCGGTTACAGTACGCAACACTTCCCTCTTTATCACACCAAAATCACACGTGTTGACCAAGATGGGAACCATACGAGAGTGTAGCTACGAATTGCCAACCCTTTATCGAATTGAGGATACATGGATTGAACTTATTCCGGAGCCACGTGTTCGCAGAACATCGTTGCAGCAGTTACAACCTATGACAAGTATGTCATGGAATTATTTAACGCCGGGACCACTAGCTTCCAGCGGAATATATTCCCAGGCGGATCTTGATAAAATCAGGGATCATATAATGTTCCCTGCTGAAAAGCCAGCGTTACTTAACAGCATGGCTCGTGGAATCACCGGACACGTCATGCCTGACGATACCATGTCCATTTACAACTTATTGGATGAAGCATCATTAAACAAAATTGCTGAGTCAACTGCTAAACGGATCTGGGGCGGATTCATCACATTTGGATCAGCCACAGCTGGAGTTTTTGGAGTATTATTAGTAGTACGACTAATCAAGCTAGCCATCGACACGATGATACATGGTTATGCTCTACATTCAGCCTACGGATGCAGTCTGTACGTGCTAGGAGCTATCTGGAGCTCCTTGACTCATCTGCTACTCTATTTGGCCAGAGGTACAGCCAAACGCAGCCACACAGATGGACGAGCAGATCCCGAGGAACAACGATCATCGGAACCTGTGGAACCAGTATTATCGCAGTCTTTGTCGCAGAACAACCCTAGCAATCAGTCAACTTCGCCGCAGGTGACTGACAGTGAAACCATTGTATACACAGACTTACAAAAACGTTTGCGTGAATATTAGAACCATTTCCTCGATTGCATCGGAAATGTTCTTAAATAAGGGGGGGGATGTGACGTCCTGACGTCCACCTCACACCCATTTTTAATTTTTTTTATTTACAATATTAATTATTAATGTATAACCGCTGATAGTTATTTTTGAGTGTTATTGATACTTACCATTTTTGCTTCACTACTTATTATTAACCACAGGCTTACGTAGAGTGGTCTGTTATTAGTCTAACCAAGAATATTATTTACTTGGCAACCTAACCGACACATATATTATGTTAAAAGCTTTAGCTTGATACTAGTTTTAATATAAAAATATATGAAGTAATTATATTAACATATATAAAGGGAAAAGAAAATATTAAAAGGACAAAAACAATATATATGTATAACTTAGTTATTATGCTTTATGATAGATTTATTTAATTAATTTAGTCACGTATATATATATATATATATATATATATATTTTCTGAAACATAAAAACACAAAAACATACATAAAATCAGTAAAATATATAAAAACAGTTTTATATACTCTAGCAGTTAAATAAAATAATTTTGAAACATTTATTATTAATAATTTGATAGATTTATAATATAATATTACGAGATTGGTAATATTTAAGATCGTTTGAACTGTAATACCATGAAGGTTTTTATAGGTGTAGCAAAACCATTGAGCTACTTAATATTGTTTATTATATAAAAAGTATTAATGTTAGTTGTAATAATTGAAAGAATTATTTAAAAATATATCTTATTATATGGTTATATAGCCATTGATAAGTATTACAAATTTGGCTTAATACATTTGGGTTTTGACAGGATAAAATATTTAATTATTTTTATAACAAAGAAACAAATGGATTTGAAATGGATTTTATTATACTATAGTAAAGTCCTTTGCAAGTAGGTAATTTTCGTTAAAACCAATAGGGTCGGTTATTATATAAAAACGGGAAAAATCAATTAGTTATTTAAGACAAGAGTAAAAATAATGCCGGCGGAATTGAGTTTTATTAAGTGACGGTGTAGCTTTGATAGTTATTATAATTTACGGAGACATTTGGTGTTGATTGTTGTACAAGGTCATAAGTTGTTATTAATAACAATTAAAGGAGTAAATTTTGGAATTAATTTTATTATACAATGAAATAGTTTTGTGAGTGTAGTAAATTGTATTACCACATTTGAAGTGATTTATCGTATAAAAAATTAATATTATTTTATAACATAAAAGGAGAAACATTTTATAAGTAAAAGAATGTAGAATATTTGTCTACAATCTTAGTCAAAAAGAAGTACGTATTTAAAGTTACGAAATTGCAATAAAATTTTACTAAATTTTTTGGGTCTAAAATTTGAACCGTAAGGAAATAATTTGTTATAATTATATTGAAGCATCTAGGTCATAAGAGGAAACTAATAGGGACCTCAGATTTTGAAAATAATCATTTTTACGGAAGTGACCAACAACTTTTGGGAATCATCATTTTTAGCTAGGCTGATGGTACCTGTGATGAAATTTTTCTTATCGCACCACGGGATCATTGAGAAACCACAAAAATTGCAAAGTCACTATTTGTTAAACAAATCAGCGTTATTTTTCAATATTTATAGTGTAGAAAGTTTTAATGAAATATTAATAGTTTCGAAGTTACAAAGTTAAAACAATTAAAGTCAAAATCAATTAGTGAACAATTTAATATAAAAGGAAATAAGTTGTTTAACCCAAAAATATTAAGAAAAGAATAAATCGTTAATTAATTATGAATAAAAGTATATTACACATGGTATTACATTCATAGTAAGGATTATTGAATTTATTTAATGGAATATTTTATGTTACTGAGCATTAATTTAAGTATATAATTATTACGCATTTAATCTGTTAATAATTAAGTATATTAACAACACCATATACGAACACACTTATATATGTGCATATAACCCATAAAAGAATTATTGGTTATTTAAGATTTTATGAATTAATTAAGACTAACATTGTATTGGAATAATAATTTTATACGGTTTAATTATAATATTAAACCCGGCACACCAATAGTTGCTTTATTACTAATTTTATAATAACCAAAGAATAGACGTGCAAGTACATACACGTGTATATCTATATATATAGGCATCCCTATATATATAAGACAATTATTGGTTGAGTGAGATTTTATAAGTTTATTAGAATGAAATCTTGAAATAATAATTTTAGATGATTTAATTACATTATTAAAGGCTCATGATACCAATAATTGATTTTACAATAATTTATAATGATTATTATTTCACTGAATGCGTTATATTATTAAGTAGACGTATGCAGGGTCTTATAATAATTCATGCATAAGACTAGGAGCATATAAGATGCATATGTCAAGCGTTATAATTTTAAGGATTAAATTTGTGAGCATTACAGAATTATTTAAATATTAATTTGAATAAGACAGTGAACACAGCGTTAAGTAACAAAGGAATAAAGATTTAAATTCACGAAGGAATATTATTTCATGATGACTAATTGTAAAAGACGGTGACTTGTCGGCACCTGATTGAAATAATAATCCAAGACCGCTGTCTTAATCAAAGGTTGAATAGATATCTCGAGCAAGACATATCGGCAGGAAGTTGCAGCTGCCATTTGATTCGGAGAAACTCCGGTTGATTAAAAAGCATAACAGATGAGCGATAATTCTGTACTGCGAATTTCATGTTGAACTTACGCGTCAAAATACGTTTATCTTTTGTAAGCGTTGAGCTCACCGTTGAGCTCATCGTCCCCACTAGACGCACCGTGAGACCAATCCCACCACTTAAGTTTTCGATCCCACCATAAGAATCTTCGAAAACGAAGAACCAATGAGTTAAGTGGGCAGAGCCTCCCTACTATTTTAGTTTTTGCTTTAACCGTAGCGTCCCCACTTATTGTAATCCCTTCTCGAGCTACAGGGACCCTGTCCCCACGCATCATAATTTTTGAGTATATAACGTGATGCAGCAGCCAGAGAATCAGACTCACACTTTAACCACACTTTTTACACACACCTTTTAACTGTACCTTTTTGACGACCCTTTTAGACTACACTTACTTTTAATTAATTATTGGAGTCGCTAGCTAGCGTAAATTCGCTAACTAAGCGTAAAATATAACGTAGAGCCAGTGAAGTTTGAGTTATTACCAAAGTCTGATTGACTTATTCTTGTGCTGCTACATCATCAAGTGCTTCCTGACCTGAGGGTTAGATTTGTGCGAACGCTTGTGAGTAGATTTATTTAATTATTTTATACTCGCTGCTCTTATGGAACGTTATACTTGTACTCCATATACATACTACACATTTTGACAGATTTATAAAGTTTCAATACATTATTATATTTACAGTTACTTAATATTTTCGAATTATAATTAGTTGTGAAACAATTACTGGCCTGAGGGTTCAGATTTATATGACATTTGCGAATAAAATTATTTCAAGTAACACATATATTCATATTGTAACCAACTTCTATATTACACTTGAATTTAGTAATAAACTTTTGATTAATTTAATTGTTCATTAAATATACCCTTCAATTATTATTGTTTAATCATTGAGAATAATGTTAGTGGTACAACAGTTGCAATTAACCATAATTTAACTTTAACTTTTGTTCAGAATCGCTCGCCAGCGTAAATTCGCAGCGAAGCGTCATCCTATATTGAATATATAGTGCATGAATGCATTAATTATATCAATTTATTTGTGCGAGGCATACCCACTTATTTCAATTATATTTAAAGTGTCACGTCCACCGCTACCGCAGAATTAAAAATTTCCTTTTTACAATAACAATCTCCAGCGTTAGACTATATATAGTAATAATTGCGAGCGCTAGATCATAAGGAAAAACACTTGAACAAATCCCAACGCCATTGGCCAAGTATTTGCACTAGTTCGAAAATAGACCAATCAGAAGCTGTTACATATCACTAACACTATTGGACAAAACTTGGGAATTGGGCAAGTTCCTAGAGTAAGGTTTGGACAAGTTACTAAAATCCTAGTTCGGAACTAGACCCATCAGACGACGCTAGTTGTAACTAACGTCACCAGCCCTAGTTCCTAGTTACAACTCGGAACGCCACCCGACGGAAACTAGACAACACAAATCTCCGACTATATACTCGGAACATCCGCCGCGATCGCTCTCTTGTGCAGCAGCCGTCGTCGAGGTAACACCTCCAAACCTTCCTCACATCCCTTCGGGGTCTAGTGTTAGATTCTATTTTCATTATTAACCTCAAAGTTTTAGCGCGAATCAACCTACAACCAAGTTCCATTTATTCAACCATTATTATATCGACTACTATCATTACTATTATTTGTAACTAATAATTAAGCGTTTATAGATATCGCTACATTATCGTAGATTCTTTTATATTTTTCATAACGTATGTAAACTCGACTTCTCCTTTCGAGAGTATTCAATTATACATATTAATAATTGTAATCACTGTTTATTTAATTTTCTCATCCATTCTTCCCATTTCCTTCAGCGAACGTAGTAATAAATAAGTGTGCGCGTTTTAAAATACGAAGTTGTGGTGCGTATTACAAACGATCTACCACGAGAAGGACGACCACGAGGCAGCTAACCTCCAAATCCAGTAGACGCACGCTACGCTAGAGTTTTAACCTCCAAGACATGTGGCCAGCAACGGTGAGTACAACTTATATTTACATTTAAGCCACTGCTATAGTGTTGCTTACGTAATTTAAACCATTAATTATTCACTTTGGTCGTGCCACCTTACTTATTATTCGAGCCACGTGTTGTCGTGAGATATAACCTCAACGTCTAACCTCAACGTGTATTATTCGAGCCACGTGTTCGTCGGGAAACATAACCTCTCCTCGGCGAATAACGCTCATTTCTCGAGCGGACACTCGCTCACTACGACCGAATTCCCCGAGGAAATGGAGTTTGTTTAATAAATTTACCGAAGTAGCGTAAGCTAACCAACTGTATGCATATTTCTTTTACCTTACCCCTCTCCCCCTATACCCTACGACAAATCGAAGAGCGAACATCGCTTCTTGGGGCATGCACCGCCCTTCCTGCCCCGGTCAGCTTAACAGACTTACTTATCCCGGAAGCGGGCGCAATAACGTGTGATGTGCCGCTTCATAACGCGTAGATTTAGCCTCTCCCGACCTCCTCCTCCCATACTGGATCATCAATTGCGGACCACCGCCACTTCGTGTATGAAGTATTCGGCCTACTTCCATCCAGAGTCTAGAAACTTGTTCTGTCGGAACTGCTATACCAACGCCATTTCCACTTCAGAGAAATTGAGTTGCGAGCTAATACAGAAGCACGATTTAGTGGTAGGATTCACACGATACATTCCTACGTGCCACGATTGCAGAAGTAACCTTGCGTCTTACTCTCCGGTGCTAAGCTGCGATACCTGTGCGCTCGAATATTCGGCACTGCTCAGTTTGTTACAGGCAGCCGGTGAAAGTATTCTTGATTTCCCCGACCCGACCGTGGTGCGGGTACAGGGCGACGAAATAAGCACTCTAGCTCTTGCACCTGGCGATAACTAGACCCGTTTCCCTCTACGAAATTACTCCGATCGCGGTATCCCCGGGAAGAATTCTCGGATTCGTTAATACCCGAAAACAGCGATCCAGCCCCGTGTCATTGCCCGAGTTAATCAACAACCGCGGCCGACCGGGACGTAACATAATTTGGTGACAGCGGTGGGATACGAGAAAATTTCGTAATGGAAACGCGTTCTAAAACACCCAAGATGTTAACGGAAGCGGAAATAGAGGAGCTTCAGGCTCAGGTACGTAAGAAGGAAATACAGTTACGGGAACAATCCTCCGCTCTAGAGGAACAAAAACGCGAATTTCTCAACCTAAAAGAATCCACTGAACGCGATTTGAAAAACATCCAACTAGGGCTTCAAAAAAAGGAAGCCGAGTTGGAAAGACGAGGGTTGACT
>NW_020825154.1:0-4789 GCF_003672135.1 Ooceraea biroi
CAGCTAATAGAAGCACTATTGTTTATTAATTTCATCTTATGAAAAGGGAAAAACGATATTGCTTCTGATGGATAGGAACTTCAGTTATGGTTGGGATAAGAATGCTGTGTAGCATCTGTATGTCTAAATGATCAGTTGGCATGGCATAAATAGAACATTCTACTTCCCTTACAATTCACCAGTTTGGATAGTACCTAAGAAATCAGATTCTTCAGGAAATAAAAAATGGAGAATGGTTATAGATTTTCGCCACCTCAATGAAAAAACTATAGGAGATGCGTACCCTCTTCCAAATATTACAGATATTCTTGACCAATTAGGAAATGCAAAATATTTTACGGTATTAGATTTAGCCTCCGGGTTTCATCAAATACCAATGAATCCGAAAGATGCGTGTAAAACAGCTTTTTCCACACCGTACGGGCATTATCAGTATAAACGAATGCCATTTGGATTAAAGAATGCCCCTTCTACTTTTCAACGATTAATGGATACCGTACTTATCGGATTACAGGGAAATGAATTATTTGTTTACGTCGACGACATAGTTATTTATGCTCGATCATTGCAAGAGCACAATGTAAAAATTGCAAGACTAATGAAAAGATTAAGGGAAGCCAACCTTAAATTACAACCTGATAAATGCGAGTTTCTTCGCAAAGAAGTTGGATATTTAGGACACATAATTAGTTCTGAAGGTGTTAAACCAGATCCTGAAAAGGTTAAAGCTATCAAGAATTTTCCAATTCCACGTAATGCCAAAAATATTAAACAATTTCTTGGCTTGGCAGGTTATTACAGACGATTTATACCAGAATTTTCAAAAATTGCCAAACCATTAACCGAGTTATTAAAGAAAGATCGACCCTTTGTTTGGGAATCTCCTCAAGCAGTAGCGTTTGCTACTCTCCAGAATTTTTTATGCACAGAACCCATATTGCAATATCCAGATTTTACACAGCCTTTTATTTTAACTACAGATGCATCCGGATATGCAATTGGAGGCGTTTTAAGTCAGGGAAAAATAGGAAAAGATTTACCTGTCGCATATGTTTCACGTATACTTAATAGAGCAGAACAAAATTATTCAACCATAGAGAAAGAATGTTTGGCTATGGTATATTGCACGAATCATTTTAGGCCATATTTGTACGGAAGGAAGTTTATTATCGTTACGGATCACAAACCTTTAGTTTGGTTGCATTCCATTAAAGATCCATCTTCTAGACTTTGGAAATGGAGAACTAAGTTGGCAGAGTTCGATTATGATATTCAATATAAAAAGGGAAGCCTGAATAATAACGCCGATGCGTTATCACGAAATCCACCATTAGCTGTAACATTACCTTTAATTACAGATCTACCTGATACATTGGATGAATCATCCAATGAATCTTTATTTTCATTTCCAACAGGTCGACCTCCAGATACAGTTATTTCTAATTACGATCATATTAATGAACAATCACAGGAACCGATAGAGCAACCTATTGAAATTGTAGAGGAAGATAATCAGGAAACTTTAGAGGAAGGCATTTCGGTTAACCCTAACGAGCCATTAAATTTCGAGTCAGAGGAAGACATATTTTATAGCCAAGATTCTAGTAGCGAAGACGAGGAGGACCAAAACGAGTTAGTACCGCGCAACTCTGTACCTATAGCGGTAGGAGAGGACGCTTCACGGGTAACAATAACGGAAACTCGCGATAATTTGTTAAAGCAAAGTGATAATTTGGTAATATTTATTTATTTAAACGGAAATCCATTGGACAACGGCGCAAGGGAATTGCAAAGTGCCGGACTGTTCCCCAAATATCAGGATATTATGTACGAAAGAGTTAAGGTTTCCGCATTAAGGAACAAAACGTTAATTGCTTTACCCTTGAAATTAAACGATCGAACTTTGGTAGAAACCAACAATATTAAAAGTTGTGCATCATCTTTAGCAGATGCAATACGGGAATTACAGTTAACTTCGATCAGTATAAGGAAAACGAATAAGTTCGATGACATACCATGGGGATATGTCCAAAAACAAATTATTAAATATTTAAATGATTTTACAATTAAGGTAACTATTTGTCATGGTCTTGTTCAGACCCCAACAGAAATTGAAAGATTACCTTTGATAGAAGAAACTCACTCTTCAGCAGTAGGAGGACATAAAGGCGTAACAAAAACTTACAATAGATTACGACCCCATTATTATTGGAATACAATGAAAAAGGATATACAGCAATTTATTCAGAAATGCAGGCATTGTCAGTTACGGAAACTAACGAGAATAAAAACAAAGCAACCAATGATAATCACGGATACTCCAGGTTCTGCTTTTGATAAAGTATCCATGGACATTGTAGGACCACTACCTGCAACAAAAAGAAAGAACATACATATCCTAACAATACAGGATCTTTTGACTAAGTATTCAGTTGCCATACCTTTACATGAAGCTACTTCATTAACAATAGCTGATGCTTTTATTAAACATTTTATTTGTTTGTATGGAACACCTAAGATAATTTTAACGGATCAAGGTGCCAATTTTTTGTCTTCTTTAATGAGAAATGTTACAAAGAAATTTAATATCAGACATTTGAAAACTACAGCTTACCATCCACAATCAAATGGATCTATAGAGCGATCACACCACGTGTTAATAGAATATCTTAAGTTACAAATCAGTAGAGACAATGAATGGGACGAATACATACCTATGGCTATGTTTTCTTATAATACGAGTGTACACGAGAGTACTCAGTACTCCCCATTTCAGTTGGTATTCGGGCGAATACCTCGTACCCCAAGCTCTTTTGTTCCCACAGAGGAAGAAACGGATATAACATATTGCGAATATTTAACAAATTTGTTTCATAAGTTAAACGAAATACAGGAAATGGCCAGACAAAATTTGATACAATCAAAAGAACGAAGCAAGCGATATTATGACAGACAAGTGCGCCCATATGATTTTAAGGAGGGGGTGTGACGTCCTGACGTCCACCTCACACCCATTTTTAATTTTTTTTTATTTGCAACATTAATTATTAATGTATAACCGCTGATAGTTATTTTTGAGCGCCATTGATACTTATCATTTTTGCTTCACTACTTATTATTAACCACAGGCTTACGTACAGTAGTCTGTTATTAACCTAACCAAGAATATTATTTACTTAGCAACCTAACCGACACATTTATTATGTTAAAAGCTTTAGCTTGATACTAGTTTTAATATAAAAATTTATGAAGTAATAATATTAACATATATAAAAGGAAAAGAAAATATTAAAAGCACAAAAACATACATAAAATCAGTAAACTATATAAAAACAGTTTTATATACTCTAGCAGTTAAATAAAATAATTTTGAAACATTTATTATTAATAATTTGATAGATTTATAATATAATATTACGAGATTGGTAATATTTGAGATCGTTTGAACTGTAATACCATGAAGGTTTTTATAGGTGTAGCAAAACCATTGAGCTACTTAATATTGTAAAAGTATATTACACATGGTATTACATTCATAGTAAGGATTATTGAATTTATTTAATGGAATATTTTATGTTACTGAGCATTAATTTAAGTATATATTAATTACGCATTTAATCTGTTAATAATTAAGTATATTAACAACACCATATACGAACACACTTATATATGTGCATATAACCCATAAAAGAATTATTGGTTATTTAAGATTTTATGAATTAATTAAGACTAACATTGTATTGGAATAATAATTTTATACGGTTTAATTATAATATTAAACCCGGCACACCAATAGTTGCTTTATTACTAATTTTATAATAACCAAAGAATAGACGTGCAAGTACATACACGTGTATATCTATATATATAGGCATCCCTATACATATAAGACAATTATTGGTTGAGTGAGATTTTATAAGTTTATTAGAATGGAATCTTGAAATAATAATTTTAGATGATTTAATTACATTATTAAAGGCTCATGATACCAATAATTGATTTTACAATAATTTATAATGATTATTATTTCACTGAGTGCGTTATATTATTAAGTAGACGTATGCAGGGTCTTATAATAATTCATGCATAAGACTACGAGCATATAAAATGCATATGTCAAGCGTTATAATTTTAAGAATTAAATTTGTGAGCATTACGAATTATTTGAATATTAATTTGAATAAGACAGTGAACACGCGTTAAGTAACAAAGGAATAAAGATTTAAATTCACGAAGGAATATTATTTCATGATGACTAATTGCAAAAGACGGTGACTTGTCGGCACCTGATTGAAATAATAATCCAAGACCGCTGTCTTAATCAAAGGTTGAATAGATATCTCGAGCAAGACATATCGGCAGGAAGTTGCAGCTGCCATTTGATTCGGAGAAACTCCGGTTGATTAAAAAGCATAACAGATGAGCGATAATTCTGTACTGCGAATTTCATGTTGAACTTACGCGTCAAAATACGTTTATCTTTTGTAAGCGTTGAGCTCACCGTTGAGCTCATCGTCCCCACTAGACGCACCGTGAGACCAATCCCACCACTTAAGTTTTCGATCCCACCATAAGAATCTTCGAAAACGAAGAACCAATGAGTTAAGTGGGCAGAGCCTCCCTACTATTTTAGTTTTTGCTTTAACCGTAGCGTCCCCACTTATTGTAATCCCTTCTCGAGCTACAGGGACCCTGTCCCCAAGCATCATAATTTTTGAGTATATAACGTGATGCAGCAGCCAGAGAATAGACTCACACTTTAGACTCACACTTTTTACACACACCTTTT
>NW_020825155.1:0-15506 GCF_003672135.1 Ooceraea biroi
TATCGCTTTGTCTGGTAATCGGCCAAGACAACCGCAATTTTGCAATTGCGAGACGCTCTTTGTCGGGAACCCATCCTAACAGTACCCGACTTTCACGAAAACCTTTTGTCTCACACCGATGCATCGGTAGCTATAGGCGGAATATTGTCAAGGAAGCAATAGAAAGGACTTCGATAGCTTACACTTCGCGCGTCTATTGAATACAGCCGAACAAAACTATTCTACAATCGAAAAGAACTGATCGCTACTGTTACAGCCGTCAATTACTTTAGACCTTATGTATATGCCGTAAGTTCACTCTGGTACCGTCATAGCCGCTAGTCTGGCTGCAGTCTTAAAACCCTACTTCAGGCTCTTCGATGGCGTTGAAACTCGCCGAGTAACGAGTATGAAGTTGTTTATTAAAGCTGAAGCATCACCATAACGCAGATGTGACTTACTCTTAGAACCCGACCACCCAAATTACTCCCCCTCTCGTATCCGAGAACTCGAAACAAACTATTCCATGCCCCTTCTCCCCAACTTCCAGAACCGCGAGACGCGAGAAACAACCCCAACAACCACATAATAGAAACCGAAAGCGTTTCCTCCGGCGAGAAACCGACAGCGACAGCGAAAATGAGGAGAGCCCAATCTATTGATCCCATCCGACGTACCTTTTCAACCAATAACCAGACTCATCGAAGTCCGAGATAACCAACCACCAGAAAAGATATATGTAATCTCATAACTCAGGCAAGGTTATCACCGTGCGACAGGCGCGCCGTAAATTGAAGGAAAACCAATAAACTACCAAGGATAAAGGACGAACTTAGGACGAGCAACAGTAACGAAAAATCGGAGGCAATACCTATCGCATTGGTCATCACAGATCCGTATTCAGCATACAACCCAGAGTAGAACCATAAAAAGAGCTCTACATTCGCTGTTAGACGTAACGAATGGAATCTAAATTTACAAACTGTCCCATTTCTAAGGGGATATTGAAATCGTGCCATGGAAACGTTGCATAAACATATAAAGAACGTGTTCTGCGACTCGCCTACCAGAAATTATGTTTCTCAATCAAATCACAGAGCCAGCCGACTCAGGATAAAGCGCGCATCATCGCAGAAAATACTCGACCGCATAGCGAGGACATAAAGATGACAAAAGAACGTATAATCGAATTAAATATAAATACTTTTGGCCCTCGCCTGAAGAGCATGCAACGTACGCAGAATTCATTCCAAATTACCGGGACCTAGTTAGAGACTGTCAATACTAATAGAGAACTGGTACGTAAGTAAAAGCCCGTCAGCCCATGTATTGACCCGCGACACCTCCTTGATAACGCGTTCGATAAAATATCTATGGATATTATGGGTCCACTACCTGCTCACCAGGACAGGGAAACAGTTACATCCTCACAATCCAGGATCTTGCTCACTAAAATACTTCCCTTTGGCCATCCCCTAACCACACGGCAAACTGCTTGTTGAATTTATAAGCCGAAGCTTTCGTAAGCGAATTCTCTATGCATCATATGGGGGCCCCGCAAGCGCTCTTTGGGGAACGAATTCAAGGCACGAAATTTCGTTTCAGTAGCCTCATGCGCACAACATTGCCGCAAGGTTCCGGATTACTCAATTTACAGACGGAACCGCTACCGTCCGCAATCGAACGGTCTATAGAACGATCCACCACGTTCTCTGAAGACCTAAACAACTTTACCAATAAGAATCACAATGCGAACATTTGAAACTCGCTACGTTTTTTCTATACATACAAGCGTGCTATCGAGAGGTACTCAAGTACACATTCCAGCTCAACAACTCGTCGTGTCGGAAAATCGCCGCGCACCCTCTGCAGCACGAATGTACAACTAGAGAAACGAACCAAATGTAGCGTACTCCGATTGACCTCACAAGCCTCTTTGACAAAGCTTAGACATGCGGCAAACAGCAGCCCGCGAAAAATTTAATACAGAAGCCTAAAATACGATCTAAGGAATATCTATGATCGAAGGGTCGAAACGCCTCGTGAATTCAAGGTGGAGATAATGTCTACTTCCTGAGACCTGACGAAAGGGAAACTAGGGGACCAATATGTAGGTCCGTACCGAATCCGCGAAAAACTAGATAATCATAATGTTAAAATAGCGATAGATAAGATTAGGTCTAAAATTGTACACGAAGATAAGCTACGCCGCCGAGGGGAACAAACCCCCACCACCCGGCTAATAATATAGTTATAAGGCACGCCGCCAGCGCTCCAGCACCAGTCGTGGCTAGCAATCAACATGGACACCACCACCGCCATCTTCCTGGGACTCTGCACCTTCATGAGTGCACCTGCATGCGCTCTCGTAGGATACGATTGCGCCGGGGAGGGGTTGAATATAACCTCTCTCTCCTCACGGACATAGGAGGCTGCAGCCTGGAGGAACTGGAGCCCAATACAGAAGAAGTCTATGTGCAACTACTCCAATTAAATGAGTTTGACCACACTCAGGCGATTCAATGCAAATTGAAATCGACCGGACCATTTACTACTGCGGGATGCATTCCCACGTGTCGGTAGTACATAATGGAAGACGCGAGTACATCAGGGAAACATCTGCCAGCACCTGCAAGAAACTGATGGAAACGGGATCGATCTTCCTGGGAAACAACGCACTGTTCACGGGAATTAAACCGAACTCCACCACGTCTCATAGCATCACCTTCGCCGGAACAATCGGGACGGACGGGCGATGCACAGGCACACAATTCAGTGACCCATACGGAACCTGGGACAATGCTGTAGTTCAAGCAACGGTCAAGATAACCACCAGAAGCTTCCAGATCCCCATCAAACACTCTTCTAACGAAGTAGTCTTGCCATCGGGAGTTCGTTGCAAATCCTCAGACGGGGAGTGTCGCGACGCCGATGGAACGGAAACGTACTGGACGGTGGTACCCAGCGATAGCTGCCATTTTAACCATTACGACGCCTTGTACGAAGGAACGGCGTACATTAACAGCGAAGCCAGGGCGAGAGGAGACCCCAACCATATACACAGTAACAACCAAGGAGACAACGTTCGCTCTGGCCAGAACCACAGATTTCAATCTCTGTGGGTACCGGATCATCCAAACGGAGCATCCGAAATTATTCATCCTGGAAACCCAGAGGGGACGCACCTTCAAACACGAGCTAAAGTGTCGGTCGATAACTTAGATATTTTCACGTACGTGAACTCAAAATTCATCTACGTAGAAAAACACTTGAAGACTCAACTTACCCAGCTGTATCGGGACATCATGGAACAGAAATGCGCCCTCGAGAAACAGATTCTCGAGAATGCGCTCTCCCTTTCCAGCATCGCACCCGACGAGATGGCATTCCGCATAATGAGGGCACCTGGATACACAGCCGTTACAGCCGGGGAGGTTATCTACATCATTAAATGTGTACCAGTGGAATGTCGAGTCCGCCAAACTGAACATTGTTACAACGAGCTGCCGGTAACACATACCAATGCCTCGTACTTTCTATCGCCAAGGTCAAGGATTCTCCTCAAGGGAGGAACGATGAAGGACTGTAACGAGCTGCTTCCTTCCATGTTCAGGATGCACGACTCATGGTACCGAATGATGCCACGTCCAGTGGAAGCACTCCCGCCGCCAACTATCAAACCCTTGACGAAACCAAAATGGAAATACGTAAGCCCGTCAACTCTAGCCACAAGCGGCATATACTCATCAGAGGACTTGGACCGGCTACGGAACCACATTATGTTCCCAGTCGAAAAACCATCGATGGTAAACACCTTGGTACAAGGAGCAATGGGACAATCGATCCCAGCAGGAAGCGTGTCCCTCTACAACATGCTAGATGAAAAATCCCTAGCAAAAATAGCGGAAAACACGGCAGGCCGCCTCTGGAAAGGTTTCATCACCTTCGGATCGGCCAGCGCAGGTGTACTCGCCATTCTCCTCATGATACGATTGGCAAAACTGGTGGTCGACTCCGTCATTCGCGGATACGCGCTTCACTCTATTTACGGGTGGAGCCTGCACCTCCTGGGAGCTATCTGGAGTTCCATCACTCACCTCCTCTTGTACCTAGGCGCACGGGGAGTTACCAAGGACGACGAAACGACGGACCCGGAGGCACCAAAGACGGAGATGCAACCGCTACGACAGAAAGAACAAAGCAGCAACCACGAACACAACAGCAAGGTGCTTGGTGAGGAAAAAACCATGATGACAAAAGACTATGGCGAACTTAACAAATATTTGCATAAGCTAGATGATAAGGATACTAAGAATATAGGAAATTAACCATGCGATGTCAATCCACCATAACATTTACGGAAAATGTTGGAACAGGAACGTCCAACATTTTCTTCTATGAGGGGAGGTGTCACGTCCACCGCTACCGCAGAATTAAAAATTTCCTTTTTACAATAACAATCTCCAGCGTTAGACTATATATAGTAATAATTGCGAGCGCTAGATCATAAGGAAAAACACTTGAACAAATCCCAACGCCATTGGCCAAGTATTTGCACTAGTTCGAAAATAGACCAATCAGAAGCTGTTACATATCACTAACACTATTGGACAAAACTTGGGAATTGGGCAAGTTCCTAGAGTAAGGTTTGGACAAGTTACTAAAATCCTAGTTCGGAACTAGACCCATCAGACGACGCTAGTTGTAACTAACGTCACCAGCCCTAGTTCCTAGTTACAACTCGGAACGCCACCCGACGGAAACTAGACAACACAAATCTCCGACTATATACTCGGAACATCCGCCGCGATCGCTCTCTTGTGCAGCAGCCGTCGTCGAGGTAACACCTCCAAACCTTCCTCACATCCCTTCGGGGTCTAGTGTTAGATTCTATTTTCATTATTAACCTCAAAGTTTTAGCGCGAATCAACCTACAACCAAGTTCCATTTATTCAACCATTATTATATCGACTACTATCATTACTATTATTTGTAACTAATAATTAAGCGTTTATAGATATCGCTACATTATCGTAGATTCTTTTATATTTTTCATAACGTATGTAAACTCGACTTCTCCTTTCGAGAGTATTCAATTATACATATTAATAATTGTAATCACTGTTTATTTAATTTTCTCATCCATTCTTCCCATTTCCTTCAGCGAACGTAGTAATAAATAAGTGTGCGCGTTTTAAAATACGAAGTTGTGGTGCGTATTACAAACGATCTACCACGAGAAGGACGACCACGAGGCAGCTAACCTCCAAATCCAGTAGACGCACGCTACGCTAGAGTTTTAACCTCCAAGACATGTGGCCAGCAACGGTGAGTACAACTTATATTTACATTTAAGCCCACTGCTATAGTGTTGCTTACGTAATTTAAACCATTAATTATTCACTTTGGTCGTGCCACCTTACTTATTATTCGAGCCACGTGTTGTCGTGAGATATAACCTCAACGTCTAACCTCAACGTGTATTATTCGAGCCACGTGTTCGTCGGGAAACATAACCTCTCCTCGGGCGAATAACGCTCATTTCTCGAGCGGACACTCGCTCACTACGACCGAATTCCCCGAGGAAATGGAGTTTGTTTAATAAATTTACCGAAGTAGCGTAAGCTAACCAACTGTATGCATATTTCTTTTACCTTACCCCTCTCCCCCCTATACCCTACGACAAATCGAAGAGCGAACATCGCTTCTTGGGGCATGCACCGCCCTTCCTGCCCCGGTCAGCTTAACAGGACTTACTTATCCCGGAAGCGGGCGCAATAACGTGTGATGTGCCGCTTCATAACGCGTAGATTTAGCCTCTCCCGACCTCCTCCTCCCATACTGGATCATCAATTGCGGACCACCGCCACTTCGTGTATGAAGTATTCGGCCTACTTCCATCCAGAGTCTAGAAACTTGTTCTGTCGGAACTGCTATACCAACGCCATTTCCACTTCAGAGAAATTGAGTTGCGAGCTAATACAGAAGCACGATTTAGTGGTAGGATTCACACGATACATTCCTACGTGCCACGATTGCAGAAGTAACCTTGCGTCTTACTCTCCGGTGCTAAGCTGCGATACCTGTGCACTCGAATATTCGGCACTGCTCAGTTTGTTACAGGCAGCCGGTGAAAGTATTCTTGATTTCCCCGACCCGACCGTGGTGCGGGTACAGGGCGACGAAATAAGCACTCTAGCTCTTGCACCTGGCGATAACTAGACCCGTTTCCCTCTACGAAATTACTCCGATCGCGGTATCCCCGGGAAGAATTCTCGGATTCGTTAATACCCGAAAACAGCGATCCAGCCCCGTGTCATTGCCCGAGTTAATCAACAACCGCGGCCGACCGGGACGTAACACAGGAAAATTTAGAGGAAGGCACCCCGGTAAACACTAACGAGCCATTAAATTTCGAATCAGAGGAAGACATATTTTATAGCCAAGATTCTAGTAGCGAAGAGGAGGACCAAAACGAGTTAGTCCCGCGCAACTCTGTACCTATAGCGGTAGGAGAAGACGCTTCACGGGTAACAATAACGGAAACTCGCGATAATTTGTTAAAGCAAAGTGATAATTTGGTAATATTTATTTATTTAAACGGAAATCCATTGGACAACGGCGCAAGGGAATTGCAAAGTGCCGGACTGTTCCCCAAATATCAGGATATTATGTACGAAAGAGTTAAGGTTTCCGCATTAAGGAACAAAACGTTAATTGCTTTACCCTTGAAATTAAACGATCGAACTTTGGTAGAAACCAACAATATTAAAAGTTGTGCATCATCTTTAGCAGATGCAATACGGGAATTACACTTAACTTCGATCAGTATAAGGAAAACGAATAAGTTCGATGACATACCATGGGGATATGTCCAAAAACAAATTATTAAATATTTAAATGATTTCACAATTAAGGTAACTATTTGTCATGGTCTTGTTCAGACCCCAACAGAAATTGAAAGATTACCGTTGATAGAAGAAACTCACTCTTCAGCAGTAGGAGGACATAAAGGCGTAACAAAAACTTACAATAGATTACGACCCCATTATTATTGGAATACAATGAAAAAGGATATACAGCAATTTATTCAGAAATGCAGGCATTGTCAGTTACGGAAATTAACGAGAATAAAAACAAAGCAACCAATGATAATCACGGATACTCCAGGTCGTGCTTTTGATAAAGTATCCATGGACATTGTAGGACCACTACCTGCAACAAAAAGAAAGAACATATATATTTTAACAATACAGGATCTATTGACTAAATATTCAGTTGCCATACCTTTACATGAAGCTACTTCATTAACAATAGCTGCTGCTTTTATTAAACATTTTATTTGTTTGTATGGAACACCTAAGATAATTTTAACCGACCAAGGTGCCAATTTTTTGTCTTCTTTAATGAGAAATATTACAAAGAAATTTAATATCAGACATTTGAAAACTACAGCTTACCATCCACAATCAAACGGATCTATAGAACGATCACACCACGTGTTAATAGAATATCTTAATTACAAATCAGTAAAACAACGAATGGGACGAGTACATACCTATGGCTATGTTTTCTTATAATACGAGTGTACACGAGAGTACTCAGTACTCCCCATTTCAGTTAGTATTCGGGCGAATACCTCGTACCCCAAGCTCTTTTGTTCCCACAGAGGAAGAAACGGATATAACATATTGCGAATATTTAACAAATTTGTTTCATAAGCTAAACGAAATACAGGAAATGGCCAGACAAAATTTGATACAATCAAAAGAACGAAGCAAGCGATATTATGACAGACAAGTGCGCCCATATGATTTTAAGAAGGGGGATAACGTTTTCTTATTGAACGAACCACGTAAAGGAAAATTCGCTGATCATTATACCGGACCTTATCAAATATTGGAAATATTACCACCCAATAATGCAAAAAATTTGTTTCAAAATCAACCCCGAGTAGTCCATATGGACAAACTCAAAATATCCCATTTAAATCCTGGATGAAAACTAATAATATTCGTACGCGTTGCAGGATCAACAAATTGAGCTGAGCTCAGAAACTTACCGTCAGTGCATCCAATGGTACCACATTTATGGAGTGAGACGGACAACCACCTTTGAAAGTGCCACTAGCCAGTTTATAGTGCACCAAGATAATACATATACTTTTGTGTATTTAGGCGTAAGGAAACGGCGGATCAACCCGAAACCTTGCCCTAAGGCATTTTTCAATTGAATGTGTTTTTATGTGTCCCACACACCGTCATTTCAGTTCTCGGAGGAACTGTCCAGGAATAATTACTTATTTACACAGAGCCTCTCTTGTACATTGTATGAGAACAGTGTTATGTTACAAGTCAGCTAATAGCATATTTTTGTGTGACACTTGCTACAAAAATAACGAGAAGATATATTATAAACAGAATGTCTCACGGTTACTAAAACATGATATGGTAATTGGAAGCCGTCAAGTTATTTTCGAATGCACATTTTGTGGAAAGAGTTTACTAATTTATAATCCATTTTATAATTGTGCAGATTGTTACCATACATATGAATTGTTAACAGAATATTTGGAAATTCATGATAAGGATATTTTTGAATTACACGATCCAACACTTATTCGTATATACAACAACGAAGTTAGATTAATTTCGTTAACACGAACATAAATTTTGATTCAATGAAGTTAATTTACCATCAATGGATAATTAACCATTTTCAGGAAAACACTTCTTGCATACAGGATAATTATAGCATTAAAATGCATTGAAGCAATAGACACCTCTGTTGCAACTTTTACTTGACAAAGAATTAGTTCAAATTCTGAACAGCTCAAACCCTACTCTAATAACAATAGAGTTCCGTAGAAATGCTAATTTTCCTTAATTGATTAAACTTTGTAAAGGGAAAAATAGCATTAGACATAAATACATGTCATCATTAATATAAGAAATAATTTTAAGGCTATATAATGAATAATCATGCGCAGTCTAGTAAGACTTTAGACCCGCTAGTTTTAAATCATGCAAAATGCATAGTTAATATTAAGGTTGTACATCGATTAACACGACATTTATATTGTATGTCCTGTTTTAGTAAGAAAAGCAATACTAGTAATTTTGAAATTATTATTACGCATTACATTGCCAGCGGGACCGTAGATTTAGGAACCTGCGTAAGTTGCAACGAGCAACGTTTTCAGAAACGACCCATGAGTTATTGTATACATTGCAAGAGTATTTATAGAGAACTTTTGGGACATGACAACTTAAATAGGATTGGTATGTCAAACACAGATTTTTTGTATAACACATACACGAAAAACTTTGAATATATAAAACCTAAGTCGGAATAATAAAATAATTATAATGGCGGAAGTTAATTTGGTTAAATGTGTACGAGTTTATCGAGTTCTGAATGAACAAGATCGGAAATATTATGCGTATTTTGTTGGCACAATCAAATATTTTTACCCAGCATTAATATTGAAACTTCGGTTGGCCCTATGGAAGGAATATTCCAGACACTACATTATTTTACAAATTGTTTTAATACAATGATTTTCCGATGTGCCATGTGTAACAATAAATTATCCGATATTGTTATGATAGATCAATGTGAAAGATGTTACTTAAAATTTAGGAATTTAAGAACACGAGGCCAATTACAAGATTCAGATTTGTTAACTACTTGTTTCATTTATAATTTGGAAAATAATGAGCTAACACACTCATGCGTATCAGGTTGAAAGCATGTGGTAACACCAAACGAATTATTGGCAATATTTATTAAGCTGAATGATTGTAACATTGTCCATAGAACAATGAAGCCGTTATCAGGAATTATGTTATTCGTATTAATCCCCACAACCTATGGACTCATTGGATTCGATTGTGGAGGTCAGCATTTAAATGTAACCACAGTATCATTGCTAGGTGTCAGAGACTGTGAACTTAAGCACCAATCGTTAAATACATCTGACACACACATTCAGTTACTACAACTTGCGGAATACAATTACGTGGAAGTGATACAGTGCAAAGTTGAAATATCGCGAGTGATACAGTACTGTGGAATGCATTCGCATATATCAGCTGTAGCCAATGCACGACTAGAGTACCTACAGGAAGTTTCCAGAGTCAAGTGCTACCACGCTTTTCAGGAAGGGACCTTCTCCATAGGACTGGGAGGGATCGTCACCAAACTGAAGCCTAATACTACCACCGTTCACAGCATCCTGCTTGCCGGAACGATAAACCATGATGGAACCTGCAAGGGTACACAATTCTCCGACCCTTACGGGACTTGGCACAACGTCGTAGTAGATGGAACTGTACGGATATCATTAAAGTCATCCTATGTTCCTGTGCACCTAAATTCTGGAAAAGTAATGCTAAGATCAGGAACTGTCTGCACACTGAGCGACGGTTTTTGCATCGATTTTGACGATGGATATTCATATTGGAAACCGATGCCCACATCGTCTTGCAATTTCCACCAGTACAACGTACTGTATGAAGGAACGGCAGTTAAAATGAATGGAATAATGGATACCATTCATCAGACTATTTATACTCTTGTCAGTCAGGATACAACTTTGCCTTGACAGCAGGAGGAAGTCAAGCCGTGTGTGGATACACCCTACTCACCACGGAGCATCCTAAACTATTTATCTTGGAGGCAGAAAAGGGAAACACCTTCGCGGAGCGAAGAGACATCCCTGTGGAGAACCTCGATATTTTCACCTACGTCAACTCTAAATTCGTGTACGTAGAAAAACATATACGACATCAGATGACATCGTTGTATCGTGACGTTATTCAACAACGTTGCGAGCTGGAAAAGGAAGTGTTAAAAAACACACTGTCCTTCGCTACTCTTCAGCCAGACGAATTCGCTTATCGGCTCATGAAAGGACCAGGTTACATGGCCGTCACTGCAGGGGAAGCCGTTCATGTCATCAAGTGTATACCAGTGGACGTCATCGTACGCCGCACTAAGGAATGTTATATTGAGCTACCGGTTACAGTACGCAACACTTCCCTCTTTATCACACCAAAATCACACGTGTTGACCAAGATGGGAACCATACGAGAGTGTAGCTACGAATTGCCAACCCTTTATCGAATTGAGGATACATGGATTGAACTTATTCCGGAGCCACGTGTTCGCAGAACATCGTTGCAGCAGTTACAACCTATGACAAGTATGTCATGGAATTATTTAACGCCGGGACCACTAGCTTCCAGCGGAATATATTCCCAGGCGGATCTTGATAAAATCAGGGATCATATAATGTTCCCTGCTGAAAAGCCAGCGTTACTTAACAGCATGGCTCGTGGAATCACCGGACACGTCATGCCTGACGATACCATGTCCATTTACAACTTATTGGATGAAGCATCATTAAACAAAATTGCTGAGTCAACTGCCAAACGGATCTGGGGCGGATTCATCACATTTGGATCAGCCACAGCAGGAGTTTTTGGAGTATTATTAGTAGTACGACTAATCAAGCTAGCCATCGACACGATGATACATGGTTATGCTCTACATTCAGCCTACGGATGCAGTCTGTACGTGCTAGGAGCTATCTGGAGCTCCTTGACTCATCTGCTACTCTATTTGGCCAGAGGTACAGCCAAACGCAGCCACACGGATGGACGAGCAGATCCCGAGGAACAACGATCATCGGAACCTGTGGAACCAGTATTATCGCAGTCTTTGTCGCAGAACAACCCTAGCAATCAGTCAACTTCGCCGCAGGTGACTGACAGTGAAACCATTGTATACACAGACTTACAAAAACGTTTGCGTGAATATTAGAACCATTTCCTCGATTGCATCGGAAATGTTCTTAAATAAGGGGGGGGATGTGACGTCCTGACGTCCACCTCACACCCATTTTTAATTTTTTTTTATTTGCAACATTAATTATTAATGTATAACCGCTGATAGTTATTTTTGAGCGCCATTGATACTTATCATTTTGCTTCACTACTTATTATTAACCACAGGCTTACGTACAGTAGTCTGTTATTAGTCTAACCAAGAATATTATTTACTTGCAACCTAACCGACACATTTATTATGTTAAAAGCTTTAGCTTGATACTAGTTTTAATATAAAAATATATGAAGTAATATATTAACATATATAAAGGGAAAAGAAAATATTAAAAGGACAAAAACAATATATATGTATAACTTAGTTATTATGCTTTATGATAGATTTATTTAATTAATTTAGTCACGTATATATATATATATATATATATTTTCTGAAACATAAAAACATACATAAAATCAGTAAAATATATAAAAACAGTTTTATATACTCTAGCAGTTAAATAAAATAATTTTGAAACATTTATCATTAATAATTTGATAGATTTATAATATAATATTACGAGATTGATAATATTTAAGATCGTTTGAACTGTAATACCATGAAGGTTTTTATAGGTGTAGCAAAACCATTGAGCTACTTAATATTGTTTATTATATAAAAAGTATTAATGTTAGTTGTAATAATTGAAAGAATTAATTTAAAAATATATCTTATTATATGGTTATATAGCCATTGATAAGTATTACAAATTTGGCTTAATACATTTGGGTTCTTGACAGGAGAAAATATTTAATTATTTTTAATAACAAAGAAACAAATTGATTTGAAATGGATTTTATTATACTATAGTAAAGTCCTTTGCAAGTAGGTAATTTTCGTTAAAACCAATAGGGTCGGTTATTATATAAAAACGGGAAAAATCAATTAGTTATTTAAGACAAGAGTAAAAATAATGCCGGCGGAATTGAGTTTTATTAAGTGACGGTGTAGCTTTGATAGTTATTATAATTTACGGAGACATTTGGTGTTGATTGTTGTACAAGGTCATAAGTTGTTATTAATAACAATTAAAGGAGTAAATTTTGGAATTAATTTTATTATACAATGAAATAGTTTTGTGAGTGTAGTAAATTGTATTACCACATTTGAAGTGATTTATCGTATAGAAAAATTAATATTATTTTTATAACATAAAAGGAGAAACATTTTATAAGTAAAAGAATGTAGAATATTTGTCTACAATCTTAGTCAAAAAGAAGTACGTATTTAAATTTACGAAATTGCAATAAAATTTTACTAAATTTTTTGGGTCTAAAATTTGAACCGTAAGGAAATAATTTGTTATAATTATATTGAAGCATCTAGGTCATAAGAGAAACTAATAGGGACCTCAGATTTTGAAAATAATCATTTTTACGGAAGTGACCAACAACTTTTGGGAATCATCATTTTTAGCTAGGCTGATGGTACCTGTGATGAAATTTTTCTTATCGCACCACGGGATCATTGAGAAACCACAAAATTGCAAAGTCACTATTTGTTAAACAAATCAGCGTTATTTTTCAATATTTATAGTGTAGAAAGTTTTAATGAAATATTAATAGTTTAGAAGTTACAAAGTTAAAAACAATTAAAGTGAAAATCAATTAGTGAACAATTTAATATAAAAGGAAATAAGTTGTTTAACCCAAAAATATTAAAAAAGAATAAATCGTTAATTAATTATGAATAAAAGTATATTACACATGGTATTACATTCATAGTAAGGATTATTGAATTTATTAATGGAATATTTGTTACAACTTATTTCCTTTTTATATTAAATTGTTCACCTAATTGATTTTCACTTTAATTGTTTTTAACTTTGTAATTTCTAAACTATAATATTCATTAAAACTTTCTACATATAAATATTGAAAAATAACGCTGATTTGTTTAACAAATAGTGACTTTGCAATTTTGGTGGTTTCTCAATGATCCCGTGGTGCGATAAGAAAAAAATTTCATCACAGGTACCATCAGCCTAGCTAAAAATGATGATTCCCAAAAGTTGTTGGTCACTTCCGTAAAAATGATTATTTTCAAAATTGAGGTCCCTATTAGTTTCCTCTTATGACCTAGATGCTTCAATATAATTATAAACAAATTATTCCTTACGGTTCAAATTTTAGACCCAAAAAATTTAGTAAAATTTTATTGCAATTTCGTAAATTTAAATACGTACTTCTTTTTGACTAAGATTGTAGACAAATATTCTACATTCTTTTACTTATAAAATGTTTCTCCTTTTATGTTATAAAAATAATATTAATTTTTCTATACGATAAATCACTTCAAATGTGGTAATACAATTTACTACACTCACAAAACTATTTCATTGTATAATAAAATTAATTCCAAAATTTACTCCTTTAATTGTTATTAATAACAACTTATGACCTTGTACAACAATCAACACCAAATGTCTCCGTAAATTATAATAACTATCAAAGCTACACCGTCACTTAATAAAACTCAATTCCGCCGGCATTATTTTTACTCTTGTCTTAAATAACTAATTGATTTTTCCCGTTTTTATATAATAACCGACCCTATTGGTTTTAACGAAAATTACCTACTTGCAAAGGACTTTACTATAGTATAATAAAATCCATTTCAAATCAATTTGTTTCTTTGTTATAAAAATAATTAAATATTTTATCCTGTCAAGAACCCAAATGTATTAAGCCAAATTTGTAATACTTATCAATGGCTATATAACCATATAATAAGATATATTTTTAAATTAATTCTTTCAATTATTACAACTAACATTAATACTTTTTATATAATAAACAATATTAAGTAGCTCAATGGTTTTGCTACACCTATAAAAACCTTCATGGTATTACAGTTCAAACGATCTAAATATTACCAATCTCGTAATATTATATTATAAATCTATCAAATTATTAATATAAATGTTTCAAAATTATTTTATTTAACTGCTAGAGTATATAAAACTGTTTTTATATATTTTACTGATTTTATGTATGTTTTTGTTTTTATGTTTCAGAAAATATATATATATATATATATATACGTGACTAAATTAATTAAATAAATCTATCATAAAGCATAATAACTAAGTTATACATATATATTGTTTTTGTCTTTTAATATTTTCTTTTCCCTTTATATATGTTAATATATTACTTCATATATTTTTATATTAAAACTAGTATCAAGCTAAAGCTTTTAACATAATAAATGTGTCGGTTAGGTTGCTAAGTAAATAATATTCTTGGTTAGGTTAATAACAGACTACTGTACGTAAGCCTGTGGTTAATAATAAGTAGTGAAGCAAAAATGGTAAGTATCAATGGCGCTCAAAAATAACTATCAGCGGTTATACATTAATAATTAATATTGCAAATAAAAAAAATTAAAAATGGGTGTGAGGTGGACGCCAGGACGTCACATCCCCCCCCTTATTTAAGAACATTTCCGATGCAATCGAGGAAATGGTTCTAATATTCACGCAAACGTTTTTGTAAGTCTGTGTATACAATGGTTTCACTGTCAGTCACCTGCGGCGAAGTTGACTGATTGCTAGGGTTGTTCTGCGACAAAGACTGCGATAATACTGTTTCCACAGGTTCCGATGATCGTTGTTCCTCGGGATCTGCTCGTCCATT
>NW_020825156.1:0-8161 GCF_003672135.1 Ooceraea biroi
GTCGCCCCCTCCAGCCTCGGCGCCAGCCCGCCGAAAGTGCTCCCCGAAGGACCAGGTGCCGTCCAGGGTGAGGCCAAGATACTTCATCTTGGTCCCCACCGGGACGCTGACCCCGCCGACCCGTATCTCGGCCGGAGGCGGCAGACCCCGGCGATGGTCGAAAAAGAACATCGCCTGGGTCTTCTGCGGCGCCACCTCCAGCCCAGCCTCCCTGATGGCGCGGACCACCACCGCCACCGCCAACTCCGCCAGGCCGGACGCCTCCCCCCAGCTCGGACCCTCGGCCATCACGCAGGTGTCGTCGGCGTAACACCTCACGTGACAGCCGGCGGCAGAAGGACGCGCGTGACCCGCTCGTACGCGAGCCTCCACAGGTGCGGTCCGAGGACCGACCCCTGCGGCACGCCGCGCTCCACCTCGCGGGTCCTGGTGCGCCCGTCCCGGTCGACCCACTCCAGCGACCTGTCCGGAAGTACTCCAGGATCACCCTCGCGAGGTAGGGAGGGAGGAGCTGCGCGCGCATCTCCTCCACTATCACTCCCCAAGGGAGGGAGTTGAAGGCGTTCACTATGTCTAGCGACAACCGCCACCACAACTCCCCCCTCGAGACAGCGGCCTCCGTGAGGGCCCTCACACTCAACACGGCGTCCACCGTGGAGCGGCCCTCCCGGAAGCCGAACTGTCTCTCCTCCTCACCCGGAGCACCCCCGGGCAGGTGCCGGACGAGACGGCCCGCTATCACCCGCTCGAACAGCTTGCCGATCTCGTCCAGCAAGCATATCGGCCGGAACTTGCGCACCGCCGCCGCGTCCCCTCCGCCGCCCTTCGGGATGAGGACCAGCTTGGCCCTCTTCCAAGCCGCGGGGAAGCGTCCCTCCACCAGGCACCGCTCGAAGAGCGCCCTCACTCGCGGGGCCAGGACCTCCATCGCGAGGGCCAGACCCGGCTGGGAATCCCGTCCGGCCCCGGGGCCGTTGGCCCCGCAGCCGGCGCAGGATCCCCGCCCACTCCTCCGGACCGATCCCCGGTATCTCCTGGGGCCGCTCGGAGGTCATCCACTCCGGGGGTCCCGGGCACCCGCCTCCCGCCGGGAAGAGGGTGTCCAGGACCCCGCGCAGCTCCAGGGGATCCATCTCCTCCGTCTCCGGGGGCGTCCATTGCCGCAACTTGCCCATCACGAGCCGGTACGGACGCCCCCAGGGATCGCCCTCCACGGACCGGAGGAGCTCCTCCCAGGCCCTCGCCTTGGCGTCCCTGATCGCCGCCCTCAGGGAGCTCCGTCTCTCCTGGAGCTCCCCGTAGCGCGCGTCCACCTCCGCCGCCGTCCCCCGGCGACGGGCGCGGGAGAAGCGGCGCCAGGCGCGCCCCGATGCGCGCCGCAGCTCCGCCAATCCCGCGCTCCACCAGTAGGTGGGCCGTCGCCGAGGCCGGCCGGCCCGGGGCATCGCAAAGTCGCACGCCTGCGTCACGATGTCCCCGAGCCAGCCGGCCTCCTCCTCCACCGTGCCCTCCGGCCTCTCCGGCCACGTGGACGCGAGCAGGGCGGCGACCAGTCTGTCACCAGACAGCCCCTTGAGCGCCCATCTCCGCGGTCGGGGTCCGCCCGTCCCCCGTTGGCGGGGGGCGGAGCCCGAGGGCGGAGACACCACCATAGACACGTATCTATGGTCCGACAGCGTCTCCACCCCCGACAACACCCTCCACCCCGACACCCGACGCGCGAGGGCCGGAGATGCCCAGGTCAGATCGACCACGGACTCCCCCGCCCACCGCACGCAGGTGCTGTCCGAGCCCACGTTCAACAAATGCAGGCCCAGACCCGCCGCCCAGTCCGCCAGCACCGCGCCCTTCGCGTCCGGCCGCCGGGAACCCCAGAGCGCGGACTTCGCATTGAAGTCCCCGGCGACCAACAACAGGCCGCGGGGGTGCCGAACTATGCACCCCCCCAGCCTGTCCAGGAACCCCTCGTACTCGGCGAGACTCAGGCTCGGGGACACGTAGACCCCGACCACGGTGATGCCTCCCCACTGCGCCGCCACGAACTCCCCCCCGACCTCCAACACTCGGAGGGGAGGGGAGCCCGCGGCGTCGCCGCGCACGATCGCGACGAGGCCCCCCCCGCCGACGGCCCAACTGGGGCTGTCCGCGGGGGGCCTGAAGGGCTCCGCCGCGATGCCCAACGCGTAACCGCGCTCCGCCAGGCTCTGGAGGAAAAGATCCTGAGCCCGGCGGGCGCGGTTAAGGTTGGCCTGGAGGACCTGGCCCGCCATTCCTCCACGTCCATGGCGGGCTCCTCCAGGCCCCTCGCACCATCGTCGTCCTTCTCCTCCGCCTTCTTCTTCCCCATGGAGCGGGTCACCCGTCGGGGCTTCGGCTCCTCCTCCCGCGGAGGAGCCGGCCCTCCCTTGTCCCCATCAGCAGGCGTCGGCTCCAGCGCCGCGCCCGCCGACGGGGCCGCCTGCCTGGGAGCCGGAGAGGCGACCCGTTGCGGGCGGGGGGGGCCTCCGTCGGCCGCGCTCCTCCCTGGGCCGCCGTCTCCGACCCCCTTTGAACCCCACTTTTCCCTCCCTTGGAGGGCGGAGCACAGGCCGCGCTACCCAGCCTGTGGTCCGCCCTCCTGCCGAGACCCGTGCACAGAGGGCACTTCGGGTCAGCGGCGCATCCGCGCGCCCGATGACCCGCCGCGCCACACCTGTAGCACAGGTCTCGGCGGTCCTCGCGACTGGGGCACGTCGCTTGCACGTGCCCCCTCGCCAGGCACCTATAACACATCAAGGGCCTGGGCTCCAGCACAGTAATCGGTGCCCAGGCCCAGCCCACTCTGATCCTGCCCAGGTCGGCGACTTTTCCCGCCGGCCTGCGCAGGAAGCCTGATCCAAGAGGTCCCCAGGCCGTCTGGGGACCTCTGGATCGGCCCTACTTCGACGTCTCGGGGGTCGCAGCCTCCCGCGGCTGCGACCGCCCGAGACACCGACTCCTCCGTAGCCGCGTCGTCCAGCCGTCGGACGCGCAGCTCCACCTTCTTGAGAGGTCGGGTGACCCTTACACCCGACCCTCAAAAACCTTCTCCAAACGGGAGGCCAGCTCGTCCGCCTTGGTGGCGGACTCCGGTCCTGGGATCTCGTAAATGAGGGCCCCCGTCAAGGCCCTCCTCACTCGCGGCGCGGCGATCCCCAGGGCGTCGATGTCCACGCCCTTCTGCGCCTTCTCCACGGCCCCTTGTAGTCGCCGTCGGCGGCCGTGATGACCACAGCCGCCGTCTTGGGCGACTTAGGGGGCTTCGGCCCTTCGCGCCGGGTCGACCGCCGGGCGGGGAGGGTTTGCCCGTCGCGGGTTTGCCCCCCCCGCCTGGCCCCCTACCTGGGGCGGGTTTGCCCCGGCACGGGTTGGCCCTTCCCCGCGGGGGCCGGTGGCGGGGCGGTTGGCCTCGCGGCCCTCCTGCCCACCACCGTCGACCACGGCTGCTCCTCCTCGCCGGCTGGAACTCGGCTAGCCGGGCCGGCCACCGCCGAACTGGGCCGCTGCTCTGCCGGAGGGGGGTTAAGGGCAGGCGGGGCTCCGCTCGCCCCACCACCCCCTTCTTACCTTTCTTCTTCTTCTTTGCCGTCCCGCCGTTGCCTGGCTCCTCCGGTCCTGTTTGGGGGGTCGGCTCCGCTCCCTCTCTCGCGCCGCACCTAACCTAACCTAACCTAACCTAACCTAACCTAACCTAACCTAACCTAACCTAACCTAACCTAACCTAACCTAACCTAACCTAACCTAACCTAACCTAACCTTTTTTTTTTTTTGTTAGACGATGGAAGCTTTATGACCATCCCTCCGGGTCCGGTGACCCTTCGGGGGTGTCCGGGGACTCACTCTAGGACGCGAGTCGGCCGAAGCCCGATTCCTCGCCAACCAGAGTATACCCCGGTAAACCACCGTCACTGGCCTGCCCAAGGTTCAAGGGCCCCGAGAGCGCCGCCGTAGCAACGCCCCCGGAGGGCCCCCCCTCCCTCGGTACGCGTTTCGCTGAGGGCGCACTCATCGCTACCCCCAGCAGCCCCGCGTGGGGCCTTACCCCCCGTGGCAGAGCGAGGCCAGCCATCGCTCCACCACGACCTTCCATTCGAAGGATTTGTGACCTCCAGCTAATTCATCCGGATTAGCCGAAGGTCGTCCCACCCCGAGGAGAGGAAAGCCCACCCCACGAACCCCACCGCGCGCGACCGACTCCCGCCCCTCCCTCAGACAGGGGAACCCAGGCACGACCAATGCATCACTCCGGGCCCCCCATCAACAGGAGAAGCAGGAGCCGTAAGGATGGAAGGGGAAAGGGATAAGGAAAATAGGGATTAGGGAAAAAAAGGTAAGTACATTTAGGACAACACAAACTTCCACCCCCGCTCCACTCCGTGGCTTACGCCACCTTCCCTCTGTTTATGGGACGGTGATGTTATCCGGCCCCTCCCGTGTTCTCGCTCTCCATCCTCTTCTTCCGCTCCGTGTGAGCGTTGCACCCTGGTCCACCAATCGCGTGGCCACCGTCCATACCCAGTGAGACGCACGCCACGCATCTCACCGGGTTCTCACACTCTTTCACCTTGTGCCCGATGTTTCCGCACCTGAAGCAGGTGCCCGATCGGTCCACACTACTGTCACACGTGACACCAGTATGGCCGGACTCAAGACACCTGTAACACCTCAGTGTTCTCGCCTCTATTCTCTCCACGCGTACCCGCATCCATCCTACGCCTATCCTCTCCTTCTCCATCACTTTTCTCGCCACCTCCGCTTCGCACGATACCCATACCATTCCATAGCCTCTCCTCGACCATCCAATCCTTCCTACTCTGATCTCTTCCATCTTTCCACCTCCTTCTTTGGCAATCGCCTCCGTAACCTCATCCTCCGTTGTGTCTTCTCCTAAACCACTAATTCTGAGGTCTATTCTCCTCGTCGGCCGGGTCACCTTCATCGGTTTCTCCTTCATAGAACTCCTTGAGTCTCTCCGCCAACTTATCCGCCTTCTCCTTCTTGCTCTCTCCTAAGATTTCGATGAGAGTCGCTCCTGTTGCTGTTGTCCGCATCCTTGAGTTTTTTAATTCCAAGCTCCTCCAACGAAATACTTTTCTTCGCTTTGCTCAAGAGCTCCTTTCTCCTTTCCTTCTCTCCACACGAGATCACCACAGCCTCCGTCACCAGTGGGATCCTTGTGTTCCTCTCTATCATTCTTCTATCCTCCGCCATGCCTCCTCTGCTCCCTTCTCCTCTACTCTGCTTCCTCGCTCCTTTGTGCCTAACCATTATCCATTCCTCTTCTCCATCCACCTTCCTATTCCCATCCTTAGTCTTCTCCTTTTTTCCTCTGCTTTCTATCCCAGTTCTTTCTTCCACTCTAATAACTTTTCTTCTTTCTGTTTCAGGTCGCCGTGGGATTGAACTCATCGCCGCCTCCAGGTATCCTGTGGGTCTCCTCCTCTCCGTCACTGTGGGCTCCTTCGGATCTTTCTTCGCCACGCTGCTGCAGGTAAGTAACCTTCGTACTTAATGCTGCCATTTCTTTTTCCAGCTCACCATTCTTCGTCCTCAGCTCAGTCATCTCCTTCCGCATCTCTCTCATCTCCTCCCACATTTCACCACTCCTTGAGCGATTCATCCCCTCCACGGCTGACACCAGAGCAAGCTTCTCCACCACCACCTTCGCCTCATCTATCATTTCTAACATCCTTGCATATGCCTTCTTTCCCATCTTACTTCCTGTGTCCAGCACTATCTCCTGCATCTCCGCCATCCGTTGTCGTAGGATCCTCCGGTATCTTAAGCTTACCTCCTCTCCATCTCTATCCTCTCTGTCTTCTTCTTCCGCCATCAACAGGGTCATCTCCATTTCGCTTTCGCTTTCTCCCTCCTTCCTTTTCGCTTCTTTCTGCGGAGTAGAAGCCTTCCTCTTCGTACCCGTAATCTTCGGGCTCTTCCGTTTGTCGTTCTCGTTATCCTCTATAATAAACACGTCGTCATCTGTTCCAGGTATCACCATTTGCTGTTCCGTAATCATCTCGTGTTTCATTGTGCTCGCCGTGTCGTCACCCCGAGGGGCCACCCTAGTAACTGTCACCTCCGATGCCGGCCTAGGGTCCAACCGTCACCTTGCCGCTTCGCATTATCTAGATCAGAGCTCCGGCAACCTAAACTCTTCTCCGTGGGGTCCCTGCTCATCCGAGAACAGGGGCTTTTTTCCTTTTTGGTGCGTCTTTGTCCATCATAAATATTTTGGGTTTTAACGCGGACCCTGCCTCGAATCGCCTCTCCATCCATCATTATGAATGTACGTCGTCCTTGTGGTAGCTTCATCCATCATCGTACGTCCGTCCAGTTACTAGGGGGGGAGACACCCCCAAGATTCCTTTCCTTAGATCGTAGGAGACATCCTTCTCATAACCGTGTATCATGCCTTGGTCATCCTTAATTCTCCGAACTTGATCGTGCACCAAACCTCACAATTCGAAGCTCCTTTCCTTAAACGTAGCCCGGGTCGTTGCCGAGCATCCGTCCGAAAATCTCCGATTCCAACGTTGCGGATCACCTCATCGCCGTGTTGAAATCGGAGCCGTAGTCCATAAGAATAGCCAGGGTCGTTGCCGTGGGTCTGTCTTCCTTGATTCGTCATCCTTATAAACTTGCCTTGGTCGTCATCATCCTTCCTATAGGGGCCGGCAGCTCCCTCTATTCATCCTTAATTCTTTCTTAATGTGGACCATCCTTCCACATTAAGTGCCGGGTCGACCTGGGGTTTTTATAGAGGGCCCAGTCCTCGCGGTTCCGCAGAACCTCCGGTTCCTCCGTAGGCGGGCTTGTGAGTGTGTGTGTGAATGTGTGTGTGTGTTGTGTAAATGTGCGGAATGTGTGAGTAAAATAAAGTAAACTATTGTGTGTGTGTGCCTGTGTGTGAGTGTATGGATGTGTGTGGATGTGTGTGAATGCGTATGAATGTGATGGATGCCTGAATGTGTGACTGTAACCCGCTACGGAGGAATTACGGAAACTCGGGTACCTTGGGAGCGTTAATTCCCATACTACGCCCTCCAGACTTGAAGGACGTAGCCCCTGAGGGAAACCTAACCTTTTTTTTTTTTTTTTTTTTTTTTTTCGGAGGGGAAACCGTCATGGGCCCCCTCGCGCCCCTTGGCGGAGCGCGAGGGGAGTGTGAGACTCGTACTCACTAAAACCACTCCAGTTGCCATCCCTGGTGTTTGTTATGGGCAAGCCCGGAACCGCGTACGGATTCTTCGGGCTTCCCCCACCAAGTATACGGTCCCACGCGCTGCGGCAACGCGTGCCCGCAAATGCGGGCCCGTCCCACCCATGGAGCGTGGCAACCCCCGCTCCACAGGGACCCCCCATCATAGAGGGGGGGTTTATGTAGGGCGAGGGCTGTCCATCCCAAAACAGCTCTCGCCCTCCCATCCCACCCGTCCACCGTAGGGGACGCGACGTCCAAGGACGTCGTGTCGAGAGTGGCCCGGGCAAATACCCCGCCGACCACCTCCCCGGGCGCCTGGCGATGGCCAGGCTCCCAGCCCCACCGTGGACCCGCCGCGCACACGACATTGCCGGATGCAATGCCGTGTCGTATCGGGCGAGTGAACGCAGGCCCGGGCAGATGCCCCGCCGGCCGGCGTGGGGACGGCCTGTGTACCACACACAGACCTACCCCCCAGAGCACTTCGTAAAGGTGCTCTGTCACCCGCCCGATACCCCCGTCCCCCAAAAAGACGCCGACACAGCTTAAGGCTGTGCCGGCCCCGCCTCCTAACCCGGGAGGGGGCCCCGTGTGCGCGGGGCCCCGTCCCCCTCCTCCAGGCTTGCCGCCTCGTTCCTCTTAGAGGGGGTGGGGGGGGGTTACACCTGACCCCCCGGCGAGGTCAGCTGGGCGGCCGTCGCCGCCCGCCGTCTGCCGACGTCCCTCGCCCCCCTTCCGCCCCGCCGCGGGGCAGGATCGGCCGCCTGCCGCGTCCTTTCCGCTTCCTCCTTCCGCGAGATGACTTCCTCGCAGAAGGAGGAGAAAGCCTTCCAGGACCTCTCGCTCCCAACGATCTCGCGTACGATCGCCGGGAGGGAGAGATCCCCGCCGATCTCATTGACCAGGACACGGCGCCTCTCCGCCACGCCGGGCACTCCG
>NW_020825157.1:0-23853 GCF_003672135.1 Ooceraea biroi
TTATTATATGGTTATATAGCCATTGATAATATTACAAATTTGGCTAAATACATTTGGGTTATTGAGAGGATAAAATATTTAATTATTTTTTATAACAAAGAAACAAATGGATTTGAAATGGATTTTATTACACTATAGTAAAGTCCTTTGCAAGTAGGTAATTTGCGTTAAAACCAAAAGGGTCGGTTATTATATAAAAACGGGAAAAATCAATTAGTTATTTAAGACAAGAGTAAAAATAATGCCGGCGGAATTGGGTTTTATTAAGTGACAGTGTAGCTTTGATAGTTATTATAATTTACGGAGACATTTGGTGTTGATTGTTGTACAAGGTTATAAGTTGTTATTAATAACAATTAAAGGAGTAAATTTTGGAATTGATTTTATTATACAATGAAATAGTTTTTGTGAGTGTTGTAAATTGTATTACCACATTTAAAGTAATTTAACGTATAGAAAAATAAAGATTATTTTTATAACATAAAAGGAGAAACATTTTATAAGTAAAAGAATGTAGAATATTTATCTACAATCTTAGTCAAAAAGAAGTACATATTTAAAGTTACGAAATTGCAATAAAATTTTACCAATTTTTTATGGTCTAAAATTTGAACCGTAAGGAAATAATTTGTTATAATTATATTGAAGCATCTAGGTCATAAGAGGAAACTAATAGGGACCTCAGATTTTGAAAATAATCATTTTTACGGAAGTGACCAACAACTTTTGGGAATCATCATTTTTAGCTAGGCTGATGGTACCTGTGATGAAATTTTCCTTATCGCATCACGGGATCAATGAGAAACTGCAAAAATTGCAAAGTCACTATTTGTTAAACAAATCAGCGTTATTTTTCAATATTTATAGTGTAGAAAGTTTTAATAAAATATTAATAGTTTAGAAGTTACAAAGTTAAAAACAATTAAAGTCAAAATCAATTAGTGAACAATTTAATATAAAAGGAAATAAGTTGTTTAACCCAAAAATATTAAGAAAAGAATAAATCGTTAATTAAGTATGAATAAATGTATATTACACATGGTATTACATTTATAGTAAGGATTATTGAATTTATTTAAAGGAATAATTTATGTTATTGAGCATTAATTTAAGTACATAATTATTACGCACTTAATCCGTTAATAATTAAGTATATTAACCATACCATATACGAACACACTTATATATGTGCGTATAACCCATAAAACAATTATTGGTTATTTAAGATTTTATGAATAAATTAAGACTAATATTGTATTGGAATAATAATTTTATATGGTTTAATTATAATATTAAACCCGGCACAGCAATAGTTGCTTTATTAATAATTTTTATAATAACCAAAAAATAGACGTGCAAGTACATACATGTGTATATCTATATATATAGGCATCCCTATAACTATAAGACAATTATTGGTTGAGTGAGATTTTATAAGTTTATTAGAATGGTATATTGAAAAAATAATTTTAGATGATTTAATTACATTATTAAAGGCTCATGATACCAATAAGTGATTTTACAATAATTTATAATGATTATTATTTAACTGAGTGCGTTATATTATTAAGTAGACGTATGCAAGGTTTTATAATAATTCATGCTTAAGACTAGGAGCATATAATATGCATATGTCAAGCGTTATAATTTTAAGAATTAAATTTGTGAGCATTACAGAATTATTTAAATATTAATTTGAATAAGACAGTGAACACAGCGTTAAGTAACAAAGGAAAAAAAGATTTAAATTCACGAAGGAATATTATTTCATGATGACTAATTGTAAAAGACGGTGACTTGTCGGCACCTGATTGAAGTAATAATCCAAGACCGCTGTCTTAATCAAAGGTTGAATAGATATCTCGAGTAAGATATATCGGCAGGAAGTTGCAGCTGCCATTTGATTCGGAGAAACTCCGGTTGATTAAAAAGTATAACAGATGAGCGATAATTCTGTACTGAGAATTTCATGTTGAACTTACGCGTCAAAATACGTTTATCTTTTGTAAGCGTTGAGCTCACCGTTGAGCTCATCGTCCCCACTAGACGCACCGTGAGACTAATCCCACCACTTAAATTTTCGATCCCACCATAAGAAGCTTCGAAAACGAAGAACCAATGAGTTAAGTGGGCAGAGCCTCCCTACTATTTTAGTTTTTGCTTTAACCGTAGCGTCCCCACTTATTGTAATCCCTTCTCGAGCTACAGGGACCCTGTCCCCACGCATCATAATTTTCGAGTATATAACGTGGTGCAGCAGTCAGAGAAACTCACTTTTACACTTTTAAACTTGACTTTGACTTTATATTGACACACTTTTTAGACTTAAGAGGACTATTACGATTACTACCATTATTATTACGACTACTATTATTGGAGTCGCTAGTGTCACGTCCCGGTAAAAATCGAACTTTCTCTTTTCTGTCAACGGACCGAACGACGCGCACAAGACGCACCCCGGAACCGCCATTTTGTCTGTACCCCTACTTCCACGAGGGACGTCCCACTCTCCAACCCACTCTCACGAGAGAGGGGACCCCCACTACCGAACCGCCGCAACACCGAGCCGCCGAAAACAAAGGACCTCATTGCAGGACCGGAAAAATTCAGTTCGACTCGCGACTCCGACCCAAGAGGTTCACTCGACACTCAAGGGCCACGGTTAGCCTTTTCTATTTCAATCTCTAATTCGAACTTAGAACTTTTCCATTCCTTCGTATTTCGACTTAGAATATTTTTCAACCTTCGTATTTTGACTTAGAATATTTTCCAATCTTCGTATCTCGACTTAGAATATTTTTCAATCCTCGTATTTCAGAGTTATCTTAGATATAAACGTTAGCATTAATAACCGTAGTAGGTAACTTAAATTTTGTAAGAACAATTGTATTTCACCAATTCATTTTATTGGAATATATGTATTTTGTGTGCTTGAATTTACGATTTATTTTTATTTTTGACCACCAAGCCGATTTGATCATAATTCAGCGACTATAAATTTTACGCAGCTACCTCAGTTTCGGTCATTGTGGTTGTGTGTGTGTGCAACCAACTAACGAGCCTACAGTGCGGACAACGCACGTTGGTCTTCATTCCGCTGAGCTGACAGTCTTACAGTGCGGACAACGCACGGGACGGCCACTCGGTAACGAATCCCTTTCCGCACCACTCTCACCACAAGGTACACTCTAACTGAGGCGCGCACGTTTTAACATTAACTTCTGCATAAATGACGAAGTTCTAATGCCGAAAACGAGACGAGGAGGAAAGAAACACCGTGCAAGACGTTTAGCTCGTATATTTTCTAACTTAGAATCAGTGAACACCGTCGTCTCGCAGTATTACGGCATCTAGCCTCACTACATTGACCCAGAATACGAGGCACTTTTCCGACCACGCGACCGTGACACTAACAGAAATAACAATAATTCGATCACAACGCGACTCACGAAACCGAGAGTGACCAGCAACTCTGTCGTATCACATCGAGTGATTCTAATCACGAACGGAAGCAACGAAGCCACGTGGGCAAGAAGACTGGTCCCCATTTCATGCAACCTGCGGTACCCTCTGTGCCAAGATATTCCCGAGGGGGACCCTCGCCGAACTCATTACGATAGGCTGGCACAAGAGATCAAGGTACAGCGCTGGATCGAGAGTAACCAAGAACCCCTGGGTAAGTGAAATTATCATACTACCTCTCAACTTACACCGGCCTAATGATAAATTAATGAAGTTATTGACTCACTCAAAGTAAAATGCAGAATATTTCCACAGCTCTCTAATGATAAATTAATGAAGTTATCGACTCAGTCAAATTAAAATTCAGAATATTACTACAGCTTTCTAATGATAAGTTAATGAAAGTGATTAACTCATTCAAAGTAAAGGTCAGTACAGTATTGCAGTCGTCCTTTAATGAGCTAATGAGGTTGATTCATTTTCATACAACCCGATGGCACTTTGCGTGATCACGCGCGGATACAAAGACGTCAAAACACAAGCCGCGTTATGCGAACAATGCAAATCATCACGAATCGGACCCATCTATCATAACGCGTACGCGAAAACGGAGACTCATAAATTGAACATCGGGCCCCGTGTAATTGATGTAATCTGTATCTATTGTTCCGCATCATTAACGACCTACCGACCGGCCCATAGATGCACGTGTTGTTATAACGAAATCATCGGTTTAATTAGGGGGAAGTAAATTCAAATAAATTCGCCATCGGCCACCCCTTTTATTGAACCGAAATTTTTTACAAAGAGCGACCCTGCCACCCTTCCGCGGGAACTGCACTCCTGGCGAAATCACTCTGATCACGAGTATCCCCGGGTAGAATCCTCGGATTCGGTAACCCGAAACAGTGATCTAGTCCCGTGCTACACGTCCGAGTCCTGCATTCCAAAATTTGCAGCCGCGATTAGCCGGGACGTAACACTAGCTAGCGTAAATTCGCTAACTAACCGTAAAATATAACGTAGAGCCAGTGAAGTTTGAGTTATTACCGAAGTCTGATTGACTTATTCTTTTGCTGCTACATCATCAAGTGCTTCCTGACCTGACGGTTAGATCTGTGCGAACGCTTGTGAGTAGATTTGTTTCATTATTTTATACTCGCTGCTCTTATGGCAAGTTATACTTGTACTCCATATACATACTACACCTTTTGACAGATTTATAAAGCTTCAATACATTATTACACTTACAGTTACTTAATATTTCTGATTTATAAGTATTTGAGAAACAATTACTGGCCTGACGGTTCAGATTTATATGACATTTGCGAATAAAATTATTTCAAGTAACACATATATTCATATTGTAACCAACTTCTATATTACACTAGATTTTAGTAATAAACTTTTGATTAATTTGATTGTTCATTGAATATACCCTTCAATTATTATTGTATTAATCATTGAGAATAATGTTAGTGGTACAACAGTTGCAAATAATCATATTTCAACTTTAACTTTCGTTCAGAATCGCTCGCCAGCGTAAATTCGCAGCGAAGCGTCATCCTATATTGAATATATAGTACATTAATGCATTAATTATTTCAATTTATTTGTGCGAGGCATACCCATTTATTTCAATTATATTAAAAGCGTTAATTCGCTTTTTCCCTTTGAATACCATTAACAGCGACTTCATTTGCTGTGATTTATCCTTTGAAAACATTCGAGGGCGAACATTCGCTTCCATACCTGTCATATACCACGGCGTGTATAGCCGCCATTTTCTAATGCTTTAGCTCGGTATAAGAACATATATGCCTCATTACACAATTAAGTCGCATTTAATATTTAAGTGAATTAAAATCATATCATACCATTATTTACAGGATAATTTGATTATAAACATTAATTTAACATTTGCATTACAAGTTTATTACATTTGTGTACTTAAATCAAGTGAGCATGGTAAAAGTTCGACTTACGCTAGTGACAATAGTACGACTTACGCTAGTGACAATTACGCTAGTGACAATATTAAGAGATTGCTGAGTTACCATAAAGCAGTGCATAGTGAATTAATAACTTTAATTATGGTTACAGTATATCACTAACAAGATTTTTAAGTTTAATAAATTACGTAAATTTCGTTTAGTGTATTGTTAAGCATGAACATAGATTCATTCGTCTGACCAATTCATTATACATTCTACCTGATATATTCAATTTAGTCACAGGACGTATACTTTATTTAATTAACGAATAAAGCATTAGGAAATTATGAATAATAATAAATAACGAATTAGAATCAATATTAATTTGTTTTAAATCACTATTTTATTCTTCAACTCCATCACCGTGTATGAGCATAAAAGTGCCCGTCTCCTTACCTTGTGTTACATTCCACTTATGAAGAAAGGCATAGTAACCTGCCTACTTTTCTTTTGAGATATTTTATTTTATTTAATCCTTTGCATATGAGCATTATTATTGCTCATCCTTTTCATTTTTCCATTAGTAAGAGCGAAGTGACGCCCTTATTTCCATATTATACTACTGTCACACACTACACAGCGACATTACGCTATGATTTTCTTTTCAATATTTTCCTATTCTTATACCATAATTATGTTGAAGAATTAAAGGAGATAATAATTTAAATTTATTTTTCATTTGTTGAATAATAGAAAGATACCAAGTTACAACCAAACGGGTGGCTCAATCACTATAGAAGTAAGTACTCAAGCGATAATCCGCTTTATTGAGCGAAAACCCGCTCAGAGTACTAATTTTTATTATTATTATTTTCGCATGTAGATGGTTAGAAGGAATAAGCATAGAGCGGGCCGCCGAAAAAGGGAAAGAATCGAATATCTGCTGCAGTTGCGTCGAGCTCAATTTTCCGACTTCCTGCGCAACCTGGGCGACCAACCGCCTAGTCGATCTGTAAACCCTGACAAACGGCAGAGCGAAGTAACCGCTACGCCAGATCCTTCAACGTTAACTCAGGAAACCTCTTCATCTCAGTTACCATCACACTGCAGCGAGTCCTCGCCGCAAGTTACTGAATGTACATCTTCTCCAGAAGAATCTGACGCATCTACGGCGAAAGTTTTTGTAAAAGAGAATCAGCCAGTTGATTTAACGGGTGACTCAGATATTGAATTTATCGAAGAAATTGAAGTTATTTCTAAACCTCCCTGTGATCCTGTACGTAATGCATATTTTATGAAGATAGAAAACCTTGTTAGAATTACACTAACAGACAGCACCACAAACACGAGTGTAACACACGAATTTCCAGACGAAATGGAATCAGAAGTTGAATAATAAATGATATTGATTATGTTATACTAATCCAAAGGTGCTTATTATTTTATTTGACAGACAACCATTCCTATTATATAATCTTATGACATAATTGGCCATTTAAGAAGTTTCGTAATTGACTTACAATATTATTATATTTTTGACAATCACGATTTCATTACCGTAAGAGTTAATCGCAAGCTCTCTCCATTCCCGGGTAAAGTCGGTGTATGCAGATTGACCCATAATCAAAAGAGAGCACCTGAAATCAAATCACCTGAGGGATAGATTTGGGACAGGTACCTGATCGTCTACATTCTCACTTCCCCGGATGTGACATTATAACCTTGTACAACAATCAACACCAAATGTCTCCGTAAATTATAATAACTGTCATTGTCACTTAATAAAACTCAATTCCGCCGGCATTATTTTTACTCTTGTCTTAAATAACTAATTGATTTTTCCCTTTTTTATATAATAACCGACCTTATTGGTTTTAACGAAAATTACCTACTTGCATAGGACTTTACTATAGTATAAGAAAATCCATTTCAAATCCATTTGTTTCTTTTTTATAAACAATAATTAAATATTTTATCCTGTCAAGAACCCAAATGTATTAAGCCAAATTTGTAATACTTATCAATGGCTATATAACCATATAATAAGATATATTTTTAAACCAATTCTTTCAATTATTACAACTAACATTAATACTCTTTATATAATAAACAATATTAAGTAGCTCAATGGTTTTGCTACACCTACAAAACCCTTCATGGTATTACAATTCAAACGATCTTAAATATTACCAATCTCGTAATATTATATTATAAATCTATCAAATTATTAATGATAAATGTTTCAAACTTATTTTATTTAACTGCTTGAGAATATAAAACTGTTTGTATATATTTTACCGATTTTATGTATGTTTTTGTGTTTTTATGTTTCAGACAATATATATATATATATATACGTGACTAAATTAATTAAATAAATCTATCATAAAGCATAATAACTAAGTTATACATATATATTGTTTTTGTACTTTTAATATTTTCTTTTTCCTTTATATATGTTAATATTATTAACATTACGTCATATATTTTTATATTAAAACTATTATCAAGCTAAATCTTTTAACATAATAAATGTGTCGGTTAGGTTGCTAAGTAAATAATATTCTTGGTTAGACTAATAACAGGCTACTGTACGCAAGCCTGTGGTTAATAATAAGTAGTGAAGCAAAAATGGTAATTATCGATGGCGCTCAAAAATAACTATCAGTGGTTATACATTAATCAGTAATAGTGCAAATAAAAAAAATAAAAATGGGTGTGAGGTGGACGTCAAAACGTCACAGAGAGCTTGGAAATTTGTACATGTCGGCAACCGAGGACATTTTTAGTTATATTGAGCGTACTAAGGAAGTAAAATCCGCAATAATTGATGGAGAACTTGGTATTCAAGGCGGTCTGTGTCTTACACCGTATGAGGAGGGAAAGATCGATCATGAATGCCTTGAAGCATTCATAAACGGACTACCGTCTGATTTATTGGTACGCGTAAAATTAGAGGGAAGAATATATGATTTGGATAATGCCATAACAAGAACAATTCAGTTGACCAAAACATTAGAGGCAGAATCACGTCGGAAAAAACCCACGAATAATTTAAAATATAATTTTTCTCCACGAGTAGATTTTTCGCCACAAAATAATAATATTGAACCTCGAGCTGTAAATTCATCGTGGTCTCGCGATGTATTACCTTCTTCGCAAACAGTGAATCCAATTCGCCGTCCTAACGTACCGTTTTATAAGGGAGGCCCGATTATTAAACCTTTGACACCGGGACAACCAGGACCAAATACTCCGCAAGATCAAGTTTGTCATTATTGCAAAACTCCAGGACATTTTATTAATAATTGTCGCAAGGTGGCGTGTAAGAAATCTTTAGAAACTTCCGGAAATATAAATATGAATAAAGAAAGCACTAATAATTCGGGAAACGCCGAAGGCGTTTCGGGAACAAGCGGTGTCCGCCCGAGCGCAGGTATACTCGGACACCCGAATTCCCCAAAGACAGTTCAGTTTCGGGAACCGATAACTCAATAGCTTTGCAGGCCGTAAAGGTAACTAAGATTTTTAAGGCAACCCAGGCACCCATCATTACCTTTGCATCTTCAAAGTTAAAGGGTAATTGTACTTTTATGATAGATTCAGGATCCGACATAAATTTGATAAAAGAAAAGTATGTTGATACAGATATTTCGATTAATAAATATCATACTTTTAACTTACAGGGAATTAGTCCTAATGTTATTTCCACTTTAGGATCGGTCGATATACCATTATTGGAAGAATTAGTGCAGTTTCACATAGTACCGGACGATATAAATTTTGTACAATGCGGTATTCTCGGTACTAGTCTTTTGAGGAAGCATAACGCTTCTATAGATTTTAAGAACAAACGGTTAATTTATGATGATACATGTATGCCATTTACCGAGGTAGAGTACATACATCTTGAGCCACGTTCAGTTACACCGTTTCATGTTAAGATTGTAAATCCTGAGGTGAAAAGCGGATACATACCTTTGATTAAGTCCGTTGAGGGAATTTACCTTGGGAAAGCTCTTGTTACTAATATAAACGGAAAGGCACACCTTCCCATATATAATACTACAGATTTAGCATACGACATGGAGGTTCCCTCCATTGTTTTGGAAGAATATGATATTGCTAATCCTTTCAAAAAACCTGAAATCTCTGAGGAGGTTCAGTCAGCTCCTGCCGCCCGAGGGAATGCAGAAAGCCCAGTCTTACGTCGTACTAATCGTTACGAATCCCTTATTAATCCTAGTAATTTGGAAAAATCTCCATTTGAAACCCAGGAATCATGCCGAGGCAAGGAAATGCCCTGTGGTAATTTTAGTTGGAACCAATCAGTCCCTGATCATCTTGGTAGTTTTAGTATTACTTACAAAACCCCACAGGAAAGGGTCAAAGTAATTTCGCAGTTATTACGCATGGATCATCTCAACTCCGAGGAAAGAGATAATCTTCTTGCTTTGATTAACGATTATCAGGACAGATTTCAGTTGCCAACTGATCATTTAGAACATACAGATGCTACACAGCATTCTATCCCAACCATAAATGAAGTTCCTATCCATCAAAAGCAATATCGTTTTTCCCCTTTTCATAAAGATGAAATTAATAGACAAGTAGATGCTTTATTAGCTGATGGCATAATAGAACATTCTACTACCTCTTATAATTCACCAGTTTGGATAGTACCCAAGAAATCAGATTCTTCAAGAAATAAAAGATGGAGAATGGTTATAGATTTTCGCCACCTCAATGAAAAAACTATAGGTGATGCGTACCCTCTTCCTAATATTACAGATATCCTTGACCAAGTGGGAAATGCACAATATTTTACGGTATTAGATTTAGCTTCCGGGTTTCATCAAATACCAATGAATCCGAAAGATGCGTGTGTCACGTCCACCGCTACCGCAGAATTAAAAATTTCCTTTTTACAATAACAATCTCCAGCGTTAGACTATATATAGTAATAATTGCGAGCGCTAGATCATAAGGAAAAACACTTGAACAAATCCCAACGCCATTGGCCAAGTATTTGCACTAGTTCGAAAATAGACCAATCAGAAGCTGTTACATATCACTAACACTATTGGACAAAACTTGGGAATTGGGCAAGTTCCTAGAGTAAGGTTTGGACAAGTTACTCAAATCCTAGTTCGGAACTAGACCCATCAGACGACGCTAGTTGTAACTAACGTCACCAGCCCTAGTTCCTAGTTACAACTCGGAACGCCACCCGACGGAACTAGACAACACAAATCTCCGACTATATACTCAGACCATCCGCCGCGATCGCTCTCTTGTGCAGCAGCCGTCGTCGAGGTAACACCTCCAAACCTTCCTCGCATCCCTTCGGGGTCTAGTGTTAGATTCTATTTTCATTACTAACCTCAAAGTTTTAGCGCGAATCAACCTACAACCAAGTTCCATTTATTCAACCATTATTATATCGACTACTATCATTACTATTATTTGTAACTAATAATTAAGCGTTTATAGATATCGCTACATTATCGTAGATTCTTTTATATTTTTCATAACGTATGTAAACTCGACTTTTCCTTTCGAGAGTATTCAATTATACATATTAATAATTGTAATCACTGTTTATTTAATTTTCTCATCCATTCTTTCCATTTCCTTCAGCGAACTTAGTAATAAATAAGTGTGCGCGTTTAAAATGCGAAGTCGTGGTGCATATTACAAACGATCTACCACGAGAAGGATGACCACGAGGCAGCTAAACTAACCTGCAGATCCAGCAGACGCACGCTACGCTAGAGTTTTAACCTCCAAGACCATGTGGCCAGCAACGGTGAGTACAACTTATATTTACATTTAAGCCCTGCTATATTGTTGCTTACGTAATTTAAACCATTAATTATTCACTTTGGTCGTGCCACCTTACTTATTATTCGAGCCACGTGTTGTCGTGAGATATAATCTCAACATCTAACCTCAACGTGTATTATTCGAGCCACGTGTTCGTCGGGAAACATAACCTCTCCTCGGGCGAATAACGCTCATTTCTCGAGCGGACACTCGCTCACTACGACCGAGGAAATGGAGTTTGTTTAATAAATTTACCGAAGTAGCGTAAGCTAACCAACTGTAAGCATATTTCTTTTACCTTACCCCTCTCCCCCTATACGCTACGACAAATCGAAGAGCGAACATCGCTTCTTGGGGCATGCACCGCCCTTCCTGCCCCGGTCGGCTTAACAGAACTTACTTATCCCGGAAGCGGGCGCAATAACGTGTGATGTGCCGCTTCATAACGCGTAGATTTAGCCTCTCCCGACCCCCTCCTCCCATACTGGATCATCAATTGCGGACCACCGCCACTTCGTGTATGAAGTATTCGGCCTACTTCCATCCAGAGTCTAGAAACTTGTTCTGTCGGAACTGCTATACCAACGCCATTTCCACTTTAGAGAAATTGAGTTGTGAGCTAATACAGAAGCACGATTTAGTGTTAGGATTCACACGATACATTCCTACGTGCCACGATTGCAGAAGTAACCTTGCGTCTTACTCTCCGGTGCTAAGCTGCGATACCTGTGCGCGCGAATAGTCGGCACTGCTCAGTTTGTTACAGGCAGCCGGTGAAAGTATTCTTGATTTCCCCGACCCGACCGTGGTGCGGGTACAGGGCGACGAAATAAGCACTCTAGCTCTTGCACCTGGCGATAACTAGACCCGTTTCCCTCTACGAAATTACTCCGATCGCGGTATCCCCGGGAAGAATTCTCGGATTCGTTAATACCCGAAAACAGCGATCCAGCCCCCGGTCATTGCCCGAGTTAACCAACAACCGCGGCCGACCGGGACGTAACAAGTGTAAAACAGCTTTCTCCACACCGTACGGGCATTATCAGTATAAACGAATGCCATTTGGATTAAAGAATGCCCCTTCTACTTTTCAACGATTAATGGATACCGTACTTATCGGATTACAGGGAAATGAATTATTTGTTTACGTTGACGATATAGTTATTTATGCTCGATTATTGCAATAGCACAATGTAAAAATTGCAAGACTAATGAAAAGATTAAGGGAGGCCAACCTTAAATTACAACCTGATAAATGCGAGTTTCTTCGCAAAGAAGTCGGATATTTAGGACACATAATTAGTTCTGAAGGTGTTAAACCAGATCCTGAAAAGGTTAAAGCTATCAAGAATTTTCCAATTCCACGTAATGCCAAAAATATTAAACAATTTCTTGGCTTGGCAGGTTATTACAGACGATTTATACCAGAATTTTCTAAACTTGCTAAACCATTAACCGAGTTATTAAAGAAAGATCGACCCTTTGTTTGGGAATCTCCACAAGCAGTAGCGTTTGCTACTCTCCAGAATTTTTTATGCACAGAACCCATATTGCAATATCCAGATTTTACACAGCCTTTTATTTTAACTACAGATGCATCCGGGTATGCAATTGGAGGCGTTTTAAGTCAGGGAAAAATAGGAAAAGATTTACCTGTCGCACATGTTTCGCGTATACTTAATAGAGCAGAACAAAATTATTCCACCATAGAGAAAGAATGGTTGGCTATGGTATATTGCACGAATCATTTTAGGCCATATTTGTACGGAAGGAAGTTTATTATCGTTACGGATCACAAACCTTTAGTTTGGTTGCATTCCATTAAAGATCCATCTTCTAGACTTTGGAAATGGAGAACTAAGTTGGCAGAGTTCGATTATGATATTCAATATAAAAAAGGAAGCTTGAATAATAACGCCGATGCGTTATCACGAAATCCACCATTAGCAGTAACATTACCTTTAATTACAGATCCACCTGATACATTGGATGGGTCATCCAATGAATCTTTATTTTCATTTCCAACAGGTCGACCTCCAGATACAGTTATTTCTAATTACGATCATATTAATGAACAATTACAGGAATCGATAGACCAACCTATTGAAATTGTAGAGGAAGATAATCAGGAAAATTTAGAGGAAGGCACTCCGGTAAACACTAACGAGCCATTAAATTTCGAATCAGAGGAAGACATATTTTATAACCAAGATTCTGGTAGCGAAGAGGAGGACCAAAATGAGTTAGTTCCGCGCAACTCTGTACCTATAGCGGTAGGAGAGGACGCTTCACGGGTAACAATAACGGAAACTCGCGATAATTTGTTAAAGCAAAGTGATAATTTGGTAATATTTATTTATTTAAACGGAAATCCATTAGACAACGGCGCTAGGGAATTGAAAAGTGCCGGACTGTTCCCCAAATATCAGGATATTATGTACGAAAGAGTTAAGGTTTTCGCATTAAGGAACAAAACGTTAATTGCTTTACCCTTGAAATTAAACGATCGAACTTTGGTAGAAACCAACAATATTAAAAGTTGTGAATTATCTTTAGCAGATGCAATACGGGAATTACAGTTAACTGCGATCAGTATAAGGAAAACGAATAAGTTCGATGACATACCATGGGGATATGTCCAAAAACAAATTATTAAATATTTAAATGATTTCACAATTAAGGTAACTATTTGTCATGGTCTTGTTCAGACCCAAACAGAAATTGAAAGATTACCTTTGATAGAAGAAACTCACTCTTCAGCAGTAGGAGGACATAAGGGCGTAACAAAAACGTACAATAGATTACGACCCCATTATTATTGGAATACAATGAAAAAGGATATACAGCAATTTATTCAGAAATGCAGGCAATGTCAGTTACGGAAATTAACAAGAATAAAAACAAAGCAACCAATGATAATCACTGATACTCCAGGTTCTGCTTTTGATAAAGTATCCATGGACATTGTAGGACCACTACCTGCAACAAAAAGAAAGAACATATATATTTTAACAATACAGGATCTATTGACTAAATATTCAGTTGCCATACCTTTACATGAAGCTACTTCATTAACAATAGCTGATGCTTTTATTAAACATTTTATTTGTTTGTATGAAACACCTAAGATAATTTTAACGGATCAAGGTGCCAATTTTTTGTCTTCTTTAATGAGAAATATTACAAAGAAGTTTAATATCAGACATTTGAAAACTACAGCTTACCATCCACAATCAAACGGATCTATAGAACGATCACACCACGTGTTAATAGAATATCTTAAGTTACAAATCAGTAAAGACAACGAATGGGACGAATACATACCTATGGCTATGTTTTCCTATAACACAAGTGTACATGAAAGCACTCAGTACTTCCCATTTCAGTTAGTATTTGGACGAATACCTCGTACCCCGAGCTCTTTTGTTCCCACAGAGGAAGAAACGGATATAACATATTGCGAATATTTAACAAATTTGTTTCATAAGTTAAACGAAATACAGGAGATGGCTAGACAAAATTTGATACAATCAAAAGAACGAAGCAAGCGATATTATGATAGACAAGTGCGCCCATACGATTTTAAGGAGGGGGATAACGTCTTCTTATTGAAAGAACCACGTAAAGGAAAATTCGCTGATCATTATACCAGACCTTATCAAATATTGGAAATATTACCACCCAATAATGCAAAAATTTTGTTTCAAAATCAACCCCGAGTAGTTTATATGGATAAACTCAAAATATCCCATGTAGATCCTGGATGAGCCCTAATTATTTTGTATGTTTCAGGATTAAAGACATGAGCCGAGCTCAAAAAATAAACCTGGCAATCGTCAGTTGTTTCACCACACAACAACGTGAGGCATCACGATAGCTGAGCTTCAACATTTTGTTCATTAATCATAAGGCATTACACATTTTAGGATTACTAATTAAATAAGTAAAGTTTTCATGTGTATAGGAATTAAGCAACAGAGCGGTACTAGAACTCGCTCTAAAATATTAGAATATCTTCAAAGACTTTCAATAGCTACTTGCGTTCAGACCTTAGGTCTTTACAGATTTCCAGATACCAAGGTACTTTGTTCTTTTTGCTATAATAGATATCCACAATTATTTAATAATTATTATATTCCATATACAAGGTGGTCCACTTAAATCGATCATCTTAAATATTTCACTTGTTTTTGATGATACGAAAAAATGTCTAAGGAAAAAGTTGCACCGTTCGAAGGGGCTATCATGATGACAGAACAACAATTTTTTCAAGGCTATTTTTTTCGGAGATTCAAAGGTCAAGATAATTTTTTTAAATGCAACTACATATTTTTGTTTGCGCAATTTTATAGCCGACATCGAGAGGAGTTCAGCGACCTATGACAACATGACCTTTAAATGATCTTGAACGCGGGAAACAGAAAAATCAAACTTTATGCTCTTCAACACAAAAATTTATTTAAGGAGGTGTTCGAAATGATGTCCTCCGACTTCAATACATTTTCTAAGGCTCCATGGACGTTCTACTCATCGAAGCCACCTTAAATTGTCGACGGTCCAATAGTTCATATTTCTTCTATTTACTTGTCCATGGTTAGTGAACATTAATTCATCGGTAAACACTCTCATGTTCTGGAATTCAATGGAATGTAAGATTGAAATAATTTCATACATGTATTGCGTGCGTGTGTGTATGTGTACGTAAATATTTATGATCGTGAAATGCTTTCGCAGTTCAGTTCATTTCCTGAGCTTCTCGATATCAGAGTTTAAATATGACTGATTATACGAAAGAGGAAAGAATAGAAATGCTTCTTATTTACGGTGAAAGCGGAAGAAGCTCTACAGAGGCGTAGAGAATGTACGGCCAAAGATACCCTGAAAAGCGTTTACCGTCTCGCGCTGCTTTTGACCGTCTTATTAAAACATTTCGTGAAACTGGAGGTGTTTGTTTACGTAAGAAAATGCGACCTCGTTTGCAAACTAATGAACCAGCAGAAGTTACTGTTTTGGCTGCAGTGGCAAATGATCCATATATCAGTTCTCGACAAATACAAAGAAATACTGGTATTTCCAAGACAAGTGTTTTACGCATTCTTAAACGCCACTCATTTCATCCATATCACATTGCATTGCATCAAGAACTTCATAGAAATGATTTTATTAATCGAATAGAATTTTGTCAATGGGCGCTACAACAGTTGGAGGTCAATGAATTCTTCTTCAACAGAATATTGTTTACCGATGAATCAACTTTCACTAACCATGGACAAGTAAATAGAAGAAATATGCACTATTGGTCCGTTGAAAATCCAAGGTGGCTTCGACAAGTAGAACGTTAACGTCCATGGAGTCTTAATGTATGGTGTGGTGTTTTACACAATCGAATCATTGGCCCTTTCTTTATTGATGGTACAATAAATAGTCAAAAATATGCTGATTTTTTGTCCCAACAATTACCAAACTTATTGGAAGAGGTGCCGTTAGAAACTCGTTTACAAATGTGGTATCAGCATGATGGTTGTCCGGCTCATAACGCACGTGTTACACGTACAGTTTTACACGAAATGTTTCCGGAACGCTGGATAGGAAGAGGACATATCAGTTGGCCAGCACGTTCTCCTGATTTGAATCCTTTAGACTTTTTTGTGGGGAATGTTAAAGAACACTGTTTACAATGATGTACCAACTACACAAGAGAACATGAGAGAGCGCATTTTGAATGCATGTGCTAGTATAAATTCAGAAATGATAGAAAGGGTAAGAGTATCATTTGTGCATCGTATTAGAAAATGTATTGAAGTCGGAGGACATCATTTCGAACACCTCCTTAAATAAATTTTTGTGTTGAAGAGCATAAAGTTTGATTTTTCTGTTTCCCGCGTTCAAGATCATTTAAAGGTCATGTTGTCATAGGTCGCTGAACTCCTCTCGATGTCGGCTATAAAATTGCGCAAACAAAAATATGTAGTTGCATTTAAAAAAATTATCTTGACCTTTGAATCTCCGAAAAAAATAGCCTTGAAAAAATTGTTGTTCTGTCATCATGATAGCCCCTTCGAACGGTGCAACTTTTTCCTTAGACATTTTTTCGTATCATCAAAAACAAGTGAAATATTTAAGATGATCGATTTAAGTGGACCACCCTGTATATATCGGCACGAGTTAGTTATAGGAACTCATAAACCACAGGTTTTGTGTGAATTATGTCACGTACCATTATTAACATACGCGCCAATTCAAAATTGTGCATACTGCAACGACATACTTACAGCACTCACTGAACAGTTGCGGGCAAATAACGAAGATTTTTATGATATACCCAATCCTACTGTGGTACGTTGGGTAGATAACGAAATCCAGCTATATCCTCTTAGGATGGGGTAGATATAAAGAAAAAAAAAAAAAAAAAAAAAAAAAAAAAAAAAAAAAAAACGTTGGTTTCAATAACCGGGAAACTTAATTTAAGAGTGATTTTATTTTATTATTTTAATGTGTTCGGGTTATCGGCAACTTGGTTCCACAAGGTACTGCCCACCCGTTATAACTTATTTTCATAGGATTTCTTTAATATATTGCGTAAGAACCATATTATTTTATAAGTTAGCTGATAGAGTAGCCATATGCACTAATTATTACAACGCAAATTCGAGAATATATAACGGACACAGTATACCCTGTGTATCTAAACACGATTTAATCATAGGAAATCGTCGAGTTCCTTTTGATTGTATTTTTTGTGGCGTTAGTTTGGTAATTTATACTCCATTTTATAATTGCCGATATTGTTCTCGCACTTATGAATCATTAAGTCGATATTTGGAGTCTAGAAATCGAAATATCTTTAACTTACATGATCCAACTCTTTTTCGAATACGAAATAATGAAATTACAATAATACCACTTGCTCTTTCCTGAACATCTTCTTTGTCATATTAACACAATCCAATGAAATCCCCTTATCATCGTTGGCTTATTGAGCATTTCAGGAAGGATGCTTTTTGTATAAAAGGAAATTACACTATCCATAGAGTTACTGGAAACATATATTGTATTACTTGTATTTTCACTAATACAGAATTATCAACTGCCGAAAAAGATCTTGTAAACGATCACAGAGTAGTCACGAATTGGGCATCTCTGATTTCATTCAAAGAATGTTTTTGTTGTTCAAAGCCATTAGTTAAAAAGCAAAAATTAAGGCACCATCCGTGCCAACTTTGCCAAGGAATATTACATGCATTTTTGGACAATTCAAGTCTAGAATAATAACAAGCTATGCTTACTTCAGAAACCATTATTTCATTAACTTTGGATCAATACATAACCAGTTACTAATGGCAAATGATAATGTATTTTCATTAGTAATAGAGTATTTAAAATTTAAGACATTTTGCGTTCGTGATAATTATTTTGAGTGTAGACAAACGGAACAAATATTTTGCACCGAATGCATTATTAATCCATTATATTTTAATTTTATTTCACGACATGAGTTAGTAATAAGACAACATAGTTCATCAAACATATTAAATAAATGTTATAATTGCGGGAAGATAGTAACCCTTTTTCGTTATGTTCGTGAAGGTGGATGTATCATTTGTCTTAATGCTTTTGATAATTTTTTCAGCGATATAAATAATGCAACGTTAATTCACATTTTGCAAGATCCGTATCCAATAATCTTAGATTTTTACAATGCAGAGCATTAACCCTAACGGGCGGATAATCCATCATTTGAAATATGAATCATTATGTATTCAGAATTATTATTTTAAACATATTAATACGGGAGATATAAGTTGTGTCGCTTGTATTTACAATAATCCAGATATTGGATTTTCAGATTACGAATTTATTTTTCAACACGGATTAATATTAAACCAACGCAATTCGTTAGATTTTCTAACTGCTTGCTCGGATTGTGGAAAGATATTAACGTTTCATAAACACATTCGCGGAAACGGATGTATTGAATGTACTAATATATATTAAATGACCTTTTTTCAGATATAACTGATGTTACCTTAACTCAAATTTTGGATAATGAAAATCCAACTTTAATAACAATAGAGTTCCGTAGAAATGCTAATTTTCCTTAATTGATTAAATTTTGTAAAAGGAAAAATAGCATTAGACATAAATACATGTCATCATTAATATAAGAAATAATTTTAAGGCTATATAATGAATAATCATGCGCAGTCTAGTAAGACTTTAGACCCGCCAGTTTTAAATCAAGCAAAATGCATAGTTAATATTAAGGTTGTAAATCGATTAACACGACATTTATATTGTATGTCCTGTTTTAGTAAGGAAAGCAATGCTAGTAATTTTGAGATTATTATTACGCATTACATTGCCAGCGGGACCGTAGATTTAGGAACCTGCGTAAGTTGCAACGAGCAACTTTTTTAGAAACGACCCATGAGTTATTGTATACATTGCAAGAGTATTTATAGAGAAGTTTTGGGACATGACAACTTAAATAGGATTGATATGTCAAACACAGATTTTTTGTATAACACATACACGAAAAACTTTGAATATATAAAATCTAAGTCGGAATAATAAAATAATTATAATGGCGGAAGTTAATTTGGTTAAATGTGTACGAGTTTATCGAGATCTGAATGAACAAGATCGGAAATATTATTGCGTATTTTGTTGGCACAATCAAATGTTTTTACCCAGCATTAATATTGAAACTTCGGTTGGCCCTATGGAAGGAATATTTCAGACACTGCATTATTTTACAAATTGTTTTAATACAATGATTTTCCGATGTGCCATGTGTAACAATAAATTATCCGATATTGTTATGATAGATCAATGTGAAAGATGTTATTTAAAATTTAGGAATTTCAGAACACGAGGCCAATTACAAGATTCAGATTTGTTAACTACTTGTTTCATTTATAATTTGGAAAATAATGAGCTAACACACTCATGCGTGTCAGGTTGAAAGCATATGGTAACACCATACGAAGTATTGGCAATATTTATTAAGCTGAATGATTGTAACATTGTCCATAGAACAATGAAGCCGTTATCAGGAATTATGTTATTCGTATTATTCCCCACAACCTACGGACTCATTGGATTCGATTGTGGAGGTCAGCATTTAAATGTAACCACAGTATCATTGCTAGGTGTCAGAGACTGTGAACTTAAGCACCAATCGTTAAATACATCTGACACACACATTCAGTTACTACAACTCGCGGAATATAATTATGTGGAAGTGATACAGTGCAAAGTTGAAATATCGCGAGTGATACAGTACTGTGGAATGCATTCGCATATATCAGCTGTAGCCAATGCACGACTAGAGTATCTACAGGAAGTTTCCAGAGTCAAGTGCTACCACGCTTTTCAGGAAGGGACCTTCTCCATAGGACTGGGAGGGATCGTCACCAAACTGAAACCTAATACTACCACCGTTCACAGCATCCTGCTTGCCGGAACGATAAACCATGATAGAACCTGCAAGGGTACACAATTCTCCGACCCTTACGGGACTTGGCACAATGTCGTAGTAGATGGAACTGTACGGATATCATTAAAGTCATCCTATGTTCCTGTACACCTAAATTCTGGAAAAGTAATGCTAAGATCAGGGACTGTCTGCACACTGAGCGACGGATTTTGCATTGATTTTGACGATGGATATTCATATTGGAAACCGATGCCCACATCGTCTTGTAATTTCCACCAGTACAACGTACTGTACGAAGGAACGGCAGTTAAAATGAATGGAATAACGGATACCATTCATCAGACTATTTATACTCTTGTCAGTCAGGATACAACTTTTGCCTTGACAGCAGTAGGAAGTCAAGCCGTGTGTGGATACACCCTACTCACCACGGAGCATCCTAAACTATTTATCTTGGAGGCAGAAAAGGGAACTACCTTCGCGGAGCGAGGAGACATCCTTGTGGAGAACCTCGATATTTTCACCTACGTCAACTCTAAATTCCTGTACGTAGAAAAACATATACGACATCAGATGACATCGTTGTATCGTGACTTTATTTAACAACGTTGCGAGGTGGAAAAGGAAGTGTTAAAAAACACACTGTCCTTCGCTACTCTTCAGCCAGACGAATTCGCTTATCGGCTCATGAAAGGACCAGGTTACATGGCCGTCACTGCAGGGGAAGCCGTTTATGTCATCAAGTGTATACCAGTGGACGTCATCGTACGCCGCACTAAGGAATGTTATATTGAACTACCAGTTACAGTACGCAACACTTCCCTCTTTATCACACCAAAATCACACGTGTTGACCAAGATGGGAACCATACGAGAGTGTAGCTACGAATTGCCAACCCTTTATCGAATTGAGGATACATGGATAGAACTTATTCCGGAGCCACGTGTTCGCAGAACATCGTTGCAGCAGTTACAACCTATGACAAGTATGTCATGGAATTATTTAACGCCGGGACCACTAGCTTCCAGCGGAATATATTCCCAGGCGGATCTTGATAAAATCAGGGATCATATAATGTTCCCTGCTGAAAAGCCAGCGTTACTTAACAACATGGCTCGTGGAATCACCGAACACGTCATGCCTGACGATACCATGTCCATTTACAACTTACTGGATGAAGCATCATTAAACAAAATTGCCGAGTCAACTGCTAAACGGATCTGGGGCGGATTCATCACATTTGGATCAGCCACAGCTGGAGTTTTTGGAGTATTATTAGTAGTACGACTAATCAAGCTAGCCATCGACACAATGATACATGGTTATGCTCTACATTCAGCCTACGGGTGCAGTCTGTACGTGCTAGCAGCTATCTGGAGCTCCTTGACTCATCTGCTACTCTATTTGGCCAGAGGTACAGCCAAACGCAGCCACACAGATGGACGAGCAGATCCCGAGGAACAACGATCATCGGAACCTGTAGAACCAGTAGTAACGCAGTCTTTGTCGCAGAACAACCCTAACAATAAGCCAACTTCGCCGCAGGTGACTGACAGTGAAACCATTGTATACACAGGCTTACAAAAACGTTTGCGTGAATATTAGAACCATTTCCTCGATTGCATCGGAAATGTTCTTAAATAAGGGGGGGGATGTGACGTCCTGACGTCCACCTCACACCCATTTTTAATTTTTTTATTTGCAATATTAATTATTAATGTATAACCGCTGTTAGTTACTTTTGAGCGCCATTGATACTTACCATTTTGCTTCACTACTTATTATTAACCACAGGCTTACGTACAGTAGTCTGTTATTAGTCTAACCAAGAATATTATTTACTTAGCAACCTAACCGACACATTTATTATGTTAAAAGCTTTAGCTTGATACTAGTTTTAATATAAAAATATATGAAGTAATAATATTAACATATATAAAGGGAAAAGAAAATATTAAAAGCACAAAAACAATATATATGTATAACTAAGTTATTATGCTTTATGATAGATTTATTTAATTAATTTAATCACGTATATATATCTTGCCTAAAACATAAAAACACAAAAAACATACATACAATCAGTAAAATATATAAAAACAGTTTTATATACTCTAGCAGTTAAATAAAATAATTTTGAAACATTTATCATTAATAATTTGATAGATTTATAATATAATATTACGAGATTGGTAATATTTAAGATTGTTTGAATTGTAATACCATGAAGGTTTTTGTAGGTATAGCAAAACCATTGAGCTACTTAATATTGTTTATTATATAAAAAGTATTAATGTTAGTTGTAATAATTGAAAGAATTGGTTTGGAAATATATCTTATTATATGGTTATATAGCCATTGATAAGTATTACAAATTTGGCTTAATACATTTGGGTTATTGACAGGATAAAATATTTAATTATTTTTTATAACAAAGAAACAAATGGATTTGAAATGGATTTTATTATACTATAGTAAAGTCCTTTGCAAGTAGGTAATTTTCGTTAAAACCAATAGGGTCGGTTATTATATAAAAACGGGAAAAATCAATTAGTTATTTAAGACAAGAGTAAAAATAATGCCGGCGGAATTGAGTTTTATTAAGTGACAGTGTAGCTTTGATAGTTATTATAATTTACGGAGACATTTGGTGTTGATTGTTGTACAAGGTTATAAGTTGTTATTAATAACCATTAAAGGAGTAAATTTTGGAATTGATTTTATTATACAATGAAATAGTTTTTGTGAGTGTAGTAAATTGTATTACCACATTTGAAGTAATTTATCGTATAAAAAATTAAAGATTATTTTATTAACATAAAAGGAGAAACATTTTATAAGTAAAAGAATGTAGAATATTTGTCTACAATCTTAGTCAAAAAGAAGTACGTATTTAAAGTTACGAAATTGCAATAAAATTTTACTAAATTTTTTGGGTCTAAAATTTGAACCGTAAGGAAATAATTTGTTATAATTATATTGAAGCATCTAGGTCATAAGAGGAAACTAATAGGGACCTCAGATTTTGAAAATAATCATTTTTACGGAAGTGACCAACAACTTTTGGGAATCATCATTTTTAGCTAGGCTGATGGTACCTTTGATGAAATTTTCCTTATCGCACCACGGGATCATTGAGAAACTGCAAAAATTGCAAAGTCACTATTTGTTAAACAAATCAGCGTTATTTCT
>NW_020825158.1:0-9319 GCF_003672135.1 Ooceraea biroi
CCACAGTATCATTTGCTAGGTGTCAGGACTTGTTGGAACTGTAAGCCCACCCAATCCGTTTAAAAAATTAAAAAAAATCGGTTTTTCCTTTTTTGTGTGGGGTGTTGTTACATTTAAAATGCTGACCTCCACAATCGAATCCAATGAGTCCATAGGTTGTGGGGATTAATACGAATAACATAATTCCTGATAACGGCTTCATTGTTCTATGGACAATGTTACAATCATTCAGCTTAATAAATATTGCCAATAATTCGTTTGGTGTTACCATATGCTTTCAACCTGATACGCATGAGTGTGTTAGCTCATTATTTTCCAAATTATAAATGAAACAAGTAGTTAACAAATCTGAATCTTGTAATTGGCCTCGTGTTCTTAAATTCCTAAATTTTAAGTAACATCTTTCACATTGATCTATCATAACAATATCGGATAATTTATTGTTACACATGGCACATCGGAAAATCATTGTATTAAAACAATTTGTAAAATAATGTAGTGTCTGGAATATTCCTTCCATAGGGCCAACCGAAGTTTCAATATTAATGCTGGGTAAAAATATTTGATTGTGCCAACAAAATACGCAATAATATTTCCGATCTTGTTCATTCAGAACTCGATAAACTCGTACACATTTAACCAAATTAACTTCCGCCATTATAATTATTTTATTATTCCGACTTAGGTTTTATATATTCAAAGTTTTTCGTGTATGTGTTATACAAAAATCTGTGTTTGACATATCAATCCTATTTAAGTTGTCATGTCCCAAAAGTTCTCTATAAATACTCTTGCAATGTATACAATAACTCATGGGTCGTTTCTGAAAAGTTGCTCGTTGCAACTTACGCAGGTTCCTAAATCTACGGTCCCGCTGGCAATGTAATGCGTAATAATAATTTCAAAATTACTAGTATTGCTTTTCTTACTAAAACAGGACATACAATATAAATGTCGTGTTAATCGATGTACAACCTTAATATTAACTATGCATTTTGCATGATTTAAAACTAGCGGGTCTAAAGTCTTACTAGACTGCGCATGATTATTCATTATATAGCCTTAAAATTATTTCTTATATTAATGATGACATGTATTTATGTCTAATGCTATTTTTCCCTTTACAAAGTTTAATCAATTAAGGAAAATTAGCATTTCTACGGAACTCTATTGTTATTAGAGTAGGGTTTGAGCTGTTCAGAATTTGAACTAACTCTTTGTCAAGTAAAAGTTGCAACAGAGGTGTCTATTGCTTCAATGCATTTTAATGCTATAATTATCCTGTATGCAAGAAGTGTTTTCCTGAAAATGGTTAATTATCCATTGATGGTAAATTAACTTCATTGAATCAAAATTTATGTTCGTGTTAACGAAATTAATCTAACTTCGTTGTTGTATATACGAATAAGTGTTGGATCGTGTAATTCAAAAATATCCTTATCATGAATTTCCAAATATTCTGTTAACAATTCATATGTATGGTAACAATCTGCACAATTATAAAATGGATTATAAATTAGTAAACTCTTTCCACAAAATGTGCATTCGAAAATAACTTGACGGCTTCCAATTACCATATCATGTTTTAGTAACCGTGAGACATTCTGTTTATAATATATCTTCTCGTTATTTTTGTAGCAAGTGTCACACAAAAATATGCTATTAGCTGACTTGTAACATAACACTGTTCTCATACAATGTACAAGAGAGGCTCTGTGTAAATAAGTAATTATTCCTGGACAGTTCCTCCGAGAACTGAAATGACGGTGTGTGGGACACATAAAAACACATTCAATTGAAAAATGCCTTAGGGCAAGGTTTCGGGTTGATCCGCCGTTTCCTTACGCCTAAATACACAAAAGTATATGTATTATCTTGGTGCACTATAAACTGGCTAGTGGCACTTTCAAAGGTGGTTGTCCGTCTCACTCCATAGGTGTGGTACCATTGGATGCACTGACGGTAAGTTTCTGAGCTCAGCTCAATTTGTTGATCCTGCAACGCGTACAAATATTATTAGTTTTCATCCAGGATTTAAATGGGATATTTTGAGTTTGTCCATATGGACTACTCGGGGTTGATTTTGAAACAAAATTTTTGCATTACTGGGTGGTAATATTTCCAATATTTGATAAGGTCCGGTATAATGATCAGCGAATTTTCCTTTACGTGGTTCTTTCAATAAGAAGACGTTATCCCCCTCCTTAAAATCATATGGGCGCACTTGTCTGTCATAATATCGCTTGCTTCGTTCTTTTGATTGTATCAAATTTTGTCTGGCCATTTCCTGTATTTCGTTTAACTTATGAAACAAATTTGTTAAATATTCGCAATATGTTATATCCGTTTCTTCCTCTGTGGGAACAAAAGAGCTTGGGGTACGAGGTATTCGCCCGAATACTAACTGAAATGGGGAGTACTGAGTACTCTCGTGTACACTCGTATTATAAGAAAACATAGCCATAGGTATGTACTCGTCCCATTCGTTGTTTTTACTGATTTGTAATTTAAGATATTCTATTAACACGTGGTGTGATCGTTCTATAGATCCGTTTGATTGTGGATGGTAAGCTGTAGTTTTCAAATGTCTGATATTAAATTTCTTTGTAATATTTCTCATTAAAGAAGACAAAAAATTGGCACCTTGGTCGGTTAAAATTATCTTAGGTGTTCCATACAAACAAATAAAATGTTTAATAAAAGCATCAGCTATTGTTAATGAAGTAGCTTCATGTAAAGGTATGGCAACTGAATACTTAGTCAATAGATCCTGTATTGTTAAAATATATATGTTCTTTCTTTTTGTTGCAGGTAGTGGTCCTACAATGTCCATGGATACTTTATCAAAAGCACGACCTGGAGTATCCGTGATTATCATTGGTTGCTTTGTTTTTATTCTCGTTAATTTCCGTAACTGACAATGCCTGCATTTCTGAATAAATTGCTGTATATCCTTTTTCATTGTATTCCAATAATAATGGGGTCGTAATCTATTGTAAGTTTTTGTTACGCCTTTATGTCCTCCTACTGCTGAAGAGTGGGTTTCTTCTATCAACGGTAATCTTTCAATTTCTGTTGGGGTCTGAACAAGACCATGACAAATAGTTACCTTAATTGTGAAATCATTTAAATATTTAATAATTTGTTTTTGGACATATCCCCATGGTATGTCATCGAACTTATTCGTTTTCCTTATACTGATCGAAGTTAAGTGTAATTCCCGTATTGCATCTGCTAAAGATGATGCACAACTTTTAATATTGTTGGTTTCTACCAAAGTTCGATCGTTTAATTTCAAGGGTAAAGCAATTAACGTTTTGTTCCTTAATGCGGAAACCTTAACTCTTTCGTACATAATATCCTGATATTTGGGGAACAGTCCGGCACTTTGCAATTCCCTTGCGCCGTTGTCCAATGGATTTCCGTTTAAATGTGACGTCCTGACGTCCACCTCACACCCATTTTTAATTTTTTTTATTTACAATATTAATTATTAATGTATAACCGCTGATAGTTATTTTTGAGTGTTATTGATACTTACCATTTTTGCTTCACTACTTATTATTAACCACAGGCTTACGTAGAGTGGTCTGTTATTAGTCTAACCAAGAATATTATTTACTTAGCAACCTAACCGACACATATATTATGTTAAAAGCTTTAGCTTGATACTAGTTTTAATATAAAAATATATGAAGTAATTATATTAACATATATAAAGGGAAAAGAAAATATTAAAAGGACAAAAACAATATATATGTATAACTTAGTTATTATGCTTTATGATAGATTTATTTAATTAATTTAGTCACGTATATATATATATATATATATATATATATTTTCTGAAACATAAAAACACAAAAACATACATAAAATCAGTAAAATATATAAAAACAGTTTTATATACTCTAGCAGTTAAATAAAATAATTTTGAAACATTTATATTAATAATTTGATAGATTTATAATATAATATTACGAGATTGGTAATATTTGAGATCGTTTGAACTGTAATACCATGAAGGTTTTTATAGGTGTAGCAAAACCATTGAGCTACTTAATATTGTTTATTATATAAAAAGTATTAATGTTAGTTGTAATAATTGAAAGAATTATTTAAAATATATCTTATTATATGGTTATATAGCCATTGATAAGTATTACAAATTTGGCTTAATACATTTGGGTTCTTGACAGGATAAAATATTTAATTATTTTTATAACAAAGAAACAAATGGATTTGAAATGGATTTTATTATACTATAGTAAAGTCCTTTGCAAGTAGGTAATTTTCGTTAAAACCAATAGGGTCGGTTATTATATAAAAACGGGAAAAATCAATTAGTTATTTAAGACAAGAGTAAAAATAATGCCGGCGGAATTGAGTTTTATTAAGTGACGGTGTAGCTTTGATAGTTATTATAATTTACGGAGACATTTGGTGTTGATTGTTGTACAAGGTCATAAGTTGTTATTAATAACAATTAAAGGAGTAAATTTTGGAATTAATTTTATTATACAATGAAATAGTTTTGTGAGTGTAGTAAATTGTATTACCACATTTGAAGTGATTTATCGTATAGAAAAATTAATATTATTTTTATAACATAAAAGGAGAAACATTTTATAAGTAAAAGAATGTAGAATATTTGTCTACAATCTTAGTCAAAAAGAAGTACGTATTTAAATTTACGAAATTGCAATAAAATTTTACTAAATTTTTTGGGTCTAAAATTTGAACCGTAAGGAAATAATTTGTTATAATTATATTGAAGCATCTAGGTCATAAGAGGAAACTAATAGGGACCTCAGATTTTGAAAATAATCATTTTTACGGAAGTGACCAACAACTTTTGGGAATCATCATTTTTAGCTAGGCTGATGGTACCTGTGATGAAATTTTTCTTATCGCACCACGGGATCATTGAGAAACCACAAAAATTGCAAAGTCACTATTTGTTAAACAAATCAGCGTTATTTTTCAATATTTATAGTGTAGAAAGTTTTAATGAAATATTAATAGTTTAGAAGTTACAAAGTTAAAAACAATTAAAGTGAAAATCAATTAGTGAACAATTTAATATAAAAGGAAATAAGTTGTTTAACCCAAAAATATTAAGAAAAGAATAAATCGTTAATTAATTATGAATAAAAGTATATTACACATGGTATTACATTCATAGTAAGGATTATTGAATTTATTTAATGGAATATTTTATGTTACTGAGCATTAATTTAAGTATATAATTATTACGCATTTAATCTGTTAATAATTAAGTATATTAACAACACCATATACGAACACACTTATATATGTGCATATAACCCATAAAAGAATTATTGGTTATTTAAGATTTTATGAATTAATTAAGACTAACATTGTATTGGAATAATAATTTTATACGGTTTAATTATAATATTAAACCCGGCACACCAATAGTTGCTTTATTACTAATTTTATAATAACCAAAGAATAGACGTGCAAGTACATACACGTGTATATCTATATATATAGGCATCCCTATATATATAAGACAATTATTGGTTGAGTGAGATTTTATAAGTTTATTAGAATGGAATCTTGAAATAATAATTTTAGATGATTTAATTACATTATTAAAGGCTCATGATACCAATAATTGATTTTACAATAATTTATAATGATTATTATTTCACTGAATGCGTTATATTATTAAGTAGACGTATGCAGGGTCTTATAATAATTCATGCATAAGACTAGGAGCATATAAGATGCATATGTCAAGCGTTATAATTTTAAGGATTAAATTTGTGAGCATTACAGAATTATTTAAATATTAATTTGAATAAGACAGTGAACACAGCGTTAAGTAACAAAGGAATAAAGATTTAAATTCACGAAGGAATATTATTTCATGATGACTAATTGTAAAAGACGGTGACTTGTCGGCACCTGATTGAAATAATATCCTTCGTGAATTTAAATCTTTATTCCTTTGTTACTTAACGCTGTGTTCACTGTCTTATTCAAATTAATATTTAAATAATTCTGTAATGCTCACAAATTTAATCCTTAAAATTATAACGCTTGACATATGCATCTTATATGCTCCTAGTCTTATGCATGAATTATTATAAGACCCTGCATACGTCTACTTAATAATATAACGCATTCAGTGAAATAATAATCATTATAAATTATTGTAAAATCAATTATTGGTATCATGAGCCTTTAATAATGTAATTAAATCATCTAAAATTATTATTTCAAGATTCATTCTAATAAACTTATAAAATCTCACTCAACCAATAATTGTCTTATATATATAGGGATGCCTATATATATAGATATACACGTGTATGTACTTGCACGTCTATTCTTTGGTTATTATAAAATTAGTAATAAAGCAACTATTGGTGTGCCGGGTTTAATATTATAATTAAACCGTATAAAATTATTATTCCAATACAATGTTAGTCTTAATTAATTCATAAAATCTTAAATAACCAATAATTCTTTTATGGGTTATATGCACATATATAAGTGTGTTCGTATATGGTGTTGTTAATATACTTAATTATTAACAGATTAAATGCGTAATAATTATATACTTAAATTAATGCTCAGTAACATAAAATATTCCATTAAATAAATTCAATAATCCTTACTATGAATGTAATACCATGTGTAATATACTTTTATTCATAATTAATTAACGATTTATTCTTTTCTTAATATTTTTGGGTTAAACAACTTATTTCCTTTTATATTAAATTGTTCACTAATTGATTTTCACTTTAATTGTTTTTAACTTTGTAACTTCTAAACTATTAATATTTCATTAAAACTTTCTACACTATAAATATTGAAAAATAACGCTGATTTGTTTAACAAATAGTGACTTTGCAATTTTGTGGTTTCTCAATGATCCCGTGGTGCGATAAGAAAAATTTCATCATAGGTACCATCAGCCTGGCTAAAAATGATGATTCCCAAAAGTTGTTGGTCACTTCCGTAAAAATGATTATTTTAAAAAGTTGAGGTCCCTATTAGTTTCCTCTTATGACCTAGATGCTTCAATATAATTATAACAAATTATTTCCTTACGGTTCAAATTTTAGACCCAAAAAATTTAGTAAAATTTTATTGCAATTTCGTAAATTTAAATACGTACTTCTTTTTGACTAAGATTGTAGACAAATATTCTACATTCTTTTACTTATAAAATGTTTCTCCTTTTATGTTATAAAAATAATATTAATTTTTCTATACGATAAATCACTTCAAATGTGGTAATACAATTTACTACACTCACAAAACTATTTCATTGTATAATAAAATTAATTCCAAAATTTACTCCTTTAATTGTTATTAATAACAACTTATGACCTTGTACAACAATCAACACCAAATGTCTCCGTAAATTATAATAACTATCAAAGCTACACCGTCACTTAATAAAACTCAATTCCGCCGGCATTATTTTTACTCTTGTCTTAAATAACTAATTGATTTTCCCGTTTTTATATAATAACCGACCCTATTGGTTTTAACGAAAATTACCTACTTGCAAAGGACTTTACTATAGTATAATAAAATCCATTTCAAATCAATTTGTTTCTTTGTTATTAAAAATAATTAAATATTTTATCCTGTCAAGAACCCAAATGTATTAAGCCAAATTTGTAATACTTATCAATGGCTATATAACCATATAATAAGATATATTTTTAAATTAATTCTTTCAATTATTACAACTAACATTAATACTTTTTATATAATAAACAATATTAAGTAGCTCAATGGTTTTGCTACACCTATAAAAACCTTCATGGTATTACAGTTCAAACGATCTCAAATATTACCAATCTCGTAATATTATATTATAAATCTATCAAATTATTAATGATAAATGTTTCAAAATTATTTTATTTAACTGCTAGAGTATATAAAACTGTTTTTATATATTTTACTGATTTTATGTATGTTTTTGTGTTCGTTTTAATATATATATATACGTGACTATTATTAAATATCTATCATAAAGCATAATATAAGTTATAATATATATTGTTTTTTTTTAATATTATTACTTCATATAATTATTTTTATATTAAAAACTAGTATCAAGCTAAAGCTTTTAACATAATAAATGTGTCGGTTAGGTTGCTAAGTAAATAATATTCTTGGTTAGGTTAATAACAGACTACTGTACGTAAGCCTGTGGTTAATAATAAGTAGTGAAGCAAAAATGGTAAGTATCAATGGCGCTCAAAAATAACTATCAGTTTATACATTAATAATTAATATTGCAAATAAAAAAAATTAAAAATGGTGTGAGGTGGACGCAGGACGTGTCAGCTGCCGAGGCATGCAGAAAGCCCAGTTTACGTCGTACAATCGTATGAATCCCTTATTAATCCTAGTAATTTGGAAAAATCTCCATTTGAAACCCAGGAACCATGCCGAGGCAAGGAAATGCCCTGTGGTAATTTTAGTTGGAACCAATCAGTCCCTGATCATCTTGGTAGTTTTAGTATTACTTACAAAACCCCACAGGAAAGGGTTAAAGTAATTTCGCAGTTATTACGCATGGATCATCTCAACTCCGAGGAAAGAGATAATCTTCTTGCTTTGATTAACGATTATCAGGACAGATTTCAGTTGCCAACTGATCATTTAGAACATACAGATGCTACACAGCATTCTATCCCAACCATAACTGAAGTTCCTATCCATCAGAAGCAATATTGTTTTTCCCCTTTTCATAAAGATGAAATTAATAAACAAGTAGATGCTTTATTAGCTGATGGCATAATAGAACATTCTACTTCCCCTTACAATTCACCAGTTTGGATAGTACCTAAGAAATCAGATTCTTCAGGAAATAAAAAATGGAGAATGGTTATAGATTTTCGCCACCTCAATGAAAAAACTATAGGAGATGCGTACCCTCTTCCAAATATTACAGATATTCTTGACCAATTAGGAAATGCAAAATATTTTACGGTATTAGATTTAGCCTCCGGGTTTCATCAAATACCAATGAATCCGAAAGATGCGTGTAAAACAGCTTTTTCCACACCGTACGACATTATCAGTATAAACGAATGCCATTTGGACTAAAGAATGCCCCTTCTACTTTTCAACGATTAATGGATACCGTACTTATCGGATTACAGGGAAATGAATTATTTGTTTACGTTGACGACATAGTTATTTATGCTCGATCATTGCAAGAGCACAATGTAAAAATTGCAAGACTAATGAAAAGATTAAGGGAAGCCAACCTTAAATTACAACCTGATAAATGCGAGTTTCTTCGCAAAGAAGTTGA
>NW_020825159.1:0-7500 GCF_003672135.1 Ooceraea biroi
GGCCTGGGATGAACTCCTCCGGGGCATAGATGAGGACCCGTGGGGGCGCCCTTATAAGCTTGTTATGGGTAAGCTTCGCCCGTGGGCGCCCCCAATTACGGAGTCCTTGACCCCCGAGGTGAGGGAGGGGATTATAGACGCGCTCTTCCCAGTGGGAGAGGGCGTCCCCCCCCTTGCCCAGGACCCGCCTCCGGATCGGGAGGCGGAGGAGGTCCCGGGGGTCACTCCGGAGGAGATGGCCGGGGCCCGTAAGGGGCTGCGGGGCAACAAGGCCCCCGGCCCTGACGGGATCCCCGGCAAGGCTTGGGACCAGGCCCTTGAGGTCCTGTCCCCGCACGTGAGGCAGCTTTTCACAAGCTGCCTCAGGAGGAGGAAATTCCCTTCATCCTGGAAGAGGGCCAAATTGGTTCTCATCCCGAAAGGGACGGGCAAACCTGCGGACGAGCCTTCCGCGTACCGACCGGTGTGTCTGTTGGACGATGTGGGGAAGATGTTTGAGAGGGTGGTGGCTTCCCGCATCGTCCGGCACTTGTCCCGGAACGGTCCGGGACTGTGCGACGGGCAGTACGGCTTCCGTGAAGGTCGATCGACCGTGGACGCGATCAAACGCGTCCGATCGCTCACGGAGGCCGTAACCGCGGCCGGGGTGGGGGGAGTGGCGTTGGCGGTCAGTATTGATATCGCCAACGCCTTCAACTCCCTTCCATTGACGGCCGTGGTGGAGGCGATGCGTTATCACCGCCTCCCTGCCTACCTGGTGGATACGGTCCTGGACTACTTCCGGGACCGTAGGATGGAATACACCGGTCGGTACGGTGAGATACGTGGAAGGCGCCTGTCACGCGGGGTTCCTCAGGGGTCGGTGTTGGGACCCCTACTTTGGAACCTTGCATTTGACAGGGTCCTCAGGATTGCCCTGCCCCAGGCTGCCACCTGGTGTGTTATGCCGACGACACACTGGTGGTGGTCGGGGCCCAGGATGGAGGGAGGCGGCGCGCATGGCCGAAACGGCAGTGGCATGCGTGGTCCGCGCAATTCGCGCCCTAGGGCTGGAGGTGTCGCCTCAGAAGTCGGAGGCCATCTTTTTTCACGATGGCCTCCGCGGGGCACCACCTCCAGCCCACGTCATGGTGGGGAACGTCCCTGTCCCAGTGGGGCCCACGTTAAAATACCTGGGCCTCACACTGGACGGCCGCTGGTCGTTCGAGGATCACTTTGTAGGATTGGCCCCCGGTTGGAGCGACTGGCCATGTCGGTCAGCCGCATTATGCCCAACCTGGGGGGCCCGCACGCGAAGGCTCGCCGCCTGTACGCGGGGGCGGTCCGATCGGTGGCCCTGTATGGGGCACCCGTGTGGGCGGGCGATGTGGCGGCCACCAGCCGGGCGGACAAATCCGTCCGGCACTTCGAGAGAAGGGGTGGCCGCGCGCGTAGCCCGCACATATCGGACCGTTTCCCACAGGGCGGGACGGCCTTGGCCGGCACCCCCCCCATCGCCTTGCTGGCGCCCGCGTACGCCGACGCGAGGGCGCGCGGCGGGCGAGGGATCAGGGGGTCAAACTAACGGCCAAGGCCAAGGTGATCCTCGGGCGACAAGCCCGGCAAAGGGCGCTGCTCGAATGGCAGCGCCACCTCGCGGACCCGACCGTCACGTCGGGCCGGAGGTTTGCCGAGGCCGTCCACCCTGTCTGGCGGAGTGGCTGGACAGGGGATGGGGCGGGGTGACGTTCCGAATGGCTCAGGTGCTCTCCGGACATGGTTGTTTCGGGGAGTACCTGAGCCGTATAGGGCGCGAGCGTGGACCGCGCTGCCATCACTGCGGCGCGGACCGGGACACGGCGCAGCACACCTTGGAGGAGTGCCCCTCGTGGGCGGGTGAGCGCCGTGTCCTGGTCAATAGGATCGGTGGGGACCTCTCCCTCCCGTCGGTCGTACGCGCGATCGTCGGGAGCGAGAGGTCCTGGTGTGCGTTCGCCTCCTTCTGCGAGGAAGTCATCTCGCGGAAGGAGGCGGCCGAGCGGGTCCGCGAGGTCGAAGACCCCGACCGGCAGCCAAGAGGCGGGGGGAGAGGACGGGGGGCTGGGCGCGCCAGGCCCGGATGACCCCGCTGGGGGATCTAAGGTAGGATCCCCCCCTCCCCACCCGGTATGCGGCGACCACGGTCGGGGGACCACGGGGCACCGAGTCGGGCGCCCCGATACGTGGCCCGGTTTAGGAGGCGGGGCAGGCCCAACACCGGTTGGGTCTGCGACGGGCGGGGCTATCGGGCGGGTGACAGGGTACCCTTTTTCCGGTACTCTGGGGGACGGTCCGTGGAACGCGGACCAATCTCACGCCGGGTCGGCGGGGCGTTTGCCCGGGCCCGGCGTTCACCCTCCCGATTTCATACGCGGCATTGCTCCCGTGCTCGGTATTCTCCACGGTTGGGAGACTATTTATTTTTACGTGTTGGGTTTTTTGGGTTTTTCTGCTAAACCCTATAGTAGAATAGATATCCCTTCAGTAGTACTGTTTGGAATTTCGTGGTGGTTTAGTTTTTGGGGCCTAGGGATTTTCCCCTAGGCCTAGTTATTTTTTGTGTTTTTGGCTCTTTGACCGCGCGGTGCGTCCATTGCACGTCTGCAATGGACAACAGCTATTTGGTAGACGAGCCTCTTCCGCCGGAGAGCCCTTTTTCCGGCATGCCTCCGGCAGAGGTCCCTACTAGCACCCCTGAGGGTGCCCCGGAGTGTGGCCCCTCCTCGGGGCCCTCTTCCGATCAACAGCTGGGCGCTGCGATCGACTTGACGGATGTCGCCGCCTACCCGGACGACGATGACATGTCGGTTTGTTCCCGCTTGTCCCAGGTGTCCAGCACTTCACGTGCTTCGCGTAAGCACAATAAAAAGCGTAAGGCGGCTAATCGCCTATCTGACGGGGACTCTGACGAGGATGTATGTGCCCGTCCTTGTGACGAGCACACCTCCTCCGTTGACATTTGTGCGCGTATTACCGAGTACGCCACAATGATTGATGACATCCGCAAAAAGAGCGGGAAGATGCAGGGTAAATTGAGCGGGGATATGAAAACCCTGCTCAAACGGATTAAGGAAGCCACCTTCATCCTGGCGACCCGCGATAGTCCTGAGGAGGTCGAGCAGCTGCGACGCTCAGCGACCTCCATGCAGCGCGAAGTTACCGCTCTCCGCGAGTCGAACGCTGGTCTGCGCCGTGCGTATGACGAGGCGATGGCGAAGGTGGCTATGCCGCCGCCGACGCCCGTGGCTCCTCCGATGAGGCCACAGCCGCGTATCACTGCCAATGAGCCTGGCCCCCGCGTTACTATAGTACGACCGGACCCACCGGCCCGTGCGCGCGACGATAGTCGCCCTGCTCGCGTTGAGCAAGCGACTCCCCCTATCGATGTCCAGACCGTCACGGACACCGTTGTCCAAACGGTTATGGCGGCGTTGCGTCAACAGGGTGTATTGGGCCCGCGCAATCGTAGTGCGTCGCGCAGCGTTAGTCGCGGACGTCGACAGGCGTCCAGAAGTGTGTCGCGCGGTCGTTACCGCGATTCGTATAATGTGGATCCGTCCGCTAGATACGCGGCTGATCCATACTACGCGTACGATGACCCGGCTTCGGGTACTAGTGTAGCGTACGATCGCGCGTATCCCGTGCTGTCTGCGCCTCGTGTACGGCCTCCTCCCGTCCGTGAGGGAGCCCCGCGACCTGACGATTATGATCATCGTTATGATCTGCCCCCACGTATGCGGGGGCTGCTCGCCGCCCAGCGAGTCAGCCGCACCCGCCCGCGTCCGTTCGGGGACCCGTCGATCCCCACCGGCCGTGGCAGCAGGCCCCTCCGGCCGCGCCGCAACGTGCCTCCCGCGATCGTCGTCGCCCCCGCGTACCTCCGTGGTTACGGTCACGCGCGCGGACCATGGGCCTTCGTACGCCGAAACGTTGACGAAGGCCAAGGCGCAGATGCCAGACATCGGTCTGGACAAGACGCGAGTGCGGTATACCAATACCGGCGCGCTATTAATAGAGGTAGGCGGCCCGGAAAATAAAACGAAGGCCGACGCGTTGGCTGGACATCTCCGTGAGATGCTGCGGGACGGCGCCAGCGTCCGTCGCCCCGTCAAGATGGCCGAACTCCGATTCGTTGGGTTGGACGAATCGGTGACGTCAGGGGAGGTCGCGAATGTTATTGCGCAGATCGGCGAGTGTCCGGTAGATGAAGTTCGCGTGGGTGTCATCAAGCCACTGCGCAACGGTCTCGGAATCGTGTGGGCGCAGTGCCCGTTGGCGGCTGCGATTAAGGTGTCCAACCAGGGCAAGGTGCGCCTTGGTTGGATGCTCGTGCGCGCAGAACTAATGAGGGCAAAGCCGTTACGCTGCTTTCATTGTCTGGAGGTCGGCCACGTTGCGCGGGGCTGCACACGGCCCGATCGCACGGCCGTGTGCTTTAGGTGTAGTCAGCCGGGTCATAGAGCCACGGATTGCAAAGCTGCAACACCGAGTTGCATCCTTTGCCGCGAAGCCGGATTGCCCGCGGAGCATCGCGTCGGTAGCGCGCAGTGTCAGCCAGTCGTGGCCGACGCGCGAGGGGGGGGTCGGAGAGCTGCCCCGCCTGCCGGTTCCCGTCCAGCCCGCTAAATGGACATTCTGCAGTTTAACTGCAATCATTCACGCGCGGCCCAAGATCTGGCCTTTCAAACGATGGCGGAACGCGGAGTTCCCATCGCTCTGTTCGCGGAACCGTATCGGGCGGCTGGGGCCGGGACGTGGGTCACCAGCCTCGATGACACGTGCGCGTTGTTTTTGCGCTCGTCCGAGTCGGTTGCGTGCTCCTGGACGCCGCGAAATAGGGGAAACGGTTTTGTGGCGGCGGAGGTCGATGACCTCTTGCTTGTCGGGTGTTATTTTTCACCCAACAGGCCCTTGCGCGAATTCGAGCGGTTCTTGTCGTTGCTCGGGACGTCGTGCGCGTGTCCTCGCACCGTAAGCTCCTCGTGGCCGGCGATTTTAATGCGCGCTCCACAGAGTGGGGCGACACGCATACTTCAGCTCGCGGTGAGAGTCTGAGCGAGTGGGCGGCATCTTTGTCGCTTCACCTCCTCAACCGGGGTGATACCCCCACCGTAGACCGGTATCAGGGTCGTTCGATCGTCGACCTGACGTGGGGCACTTCCGCCCTTCTTCCATTCCTGTCCCGTTGGCGGGTGTTGGAGGACGAGTCCCTTTCGGATCACCGGATGATCCTTTTCCGCGTCGACAGGCCTACCGCTCGCCGGGAGCGCGATATAGTTGTTCGGGACATCCGCTGGGCCCTCAAAAAGCTGGACCGTGAGAAACTCGACACCATGATGGCATTTGCGGCGTGGTCTGCGGGTGCTGGGGATGACGATGTGCCTGTCGGCGTTCAGGCGTCGGATCTGGTGGCGAAAGTCACGGATCTGTGCGACGTAGTCATGCCTCGTGTCCGCGGTGCCCCGGGTCGCCGTGGTGTCTATTGGTGGGACGGGGATCTCTCCGCAGCTCGCTCGGCGGCCAACGCCGCCCGTCGCCGGTATACGCGTGCTCGTCGGGGTGGGAACGCCGCGCGGGTAGCATTGGCGCGTGCGGCGTACGTTGCCGCGCGCCAGTCGTATAAGCAACTGATCGTCCGCGCCCAGGAGCGCGCCTGGGCGGAGTTGCTCGCGCAGGTGGATACGGATCCTTGGGGCCGGCCCTATCGCGTTGTACTAAAGAAATTGCGGAGTTCGAGCGGGCCCGCACCCCTCGCGCTCATGTCGCCGCCTGACGCGCGCCGCGTTATTGCCGCGTTATTTCCCCCCGCGTCGGGTGCTTTAGTCCCGCGTGTCGCCGAAGACCCTTTGGCACGGCCTCGGTCGGAGCCGGGTGACGCGTCACATGAGATCACCGCAGCGGAGGTCGCGAGGTGTCTCACCAGGGTCGGTACACGTCCTACCGCTCCTGGCCCGGACGGTATCCCTGGGTTAATTTGGCGGCATTTAATTCGTTCGGTTCCTGACGCGATTCTTCCGACCTTGAATCGGTGCATTGCCGCGGGTGTTTTCCCCGCTCGCTGGAAGCAGGCCAAACTGGTCTTGCTGCAAAAGAGCGGGCGCCCGGCTGGTGATCCCGGTGGGTACCGGCCCATCTGCTTATTAGATGAGGCCGGCAAGGTTCTTGAGCGAGTTCTCGCTCTGCGCCTCACGCAGCATGTCGCTGATCGCGGCGGAATTAGCCCGCACCAATATGGTTTTTGCGTCAATCGGTCGACATGTGACGCACTTCGCTTCGTCGTAAATACGGTTCGGTCTTATACCGCCGAGGGTGGGCTTTGTGTCGGGATTTCGCTCGACATAAAGAACGCGTTTAACACCCTTCCGTGGCCGGTTATTATGGCGGCGCTAGAGGAGTGGCGCGTGCCCGCCTACCTCTTGACGCTTTTCCGTTCGTACCTGTCCGACCGGTGGGTCTACGCGGTGTTAGGCGACGGCTCCGTTGTTCGGCATCGGGTCGAATGCGGAGTTCCCCAAGGCGCAGTCCTAGCCGCGCTTCTCTGGATCGTGACATACGACCAGGTGTTGCGAACGGCGCTGCCGCCCGATTGTCACGTGTCCGGCTTCGCCGATGATACCACCATCCTCGTGGGTGGTCGCGACGAGCGCGAGATACGCGCGCGTGCAACTTTTGCAGTCTCGCGGATTTTAGGAGCTATTCGCCGCTTGGGTTTGCAGGTCGCGCCTCAGAAGACGTCCGCCGTGGTCTTCGGAGGCCCTGCTCCGTTGCTGTTGGAGCGCGGGCTCCCCGTAGACGACGTGGTGGTGCAGTTCACCCCCGTCATGAAAAGTTTGGGTGTCCAGCTGGACAGTAGACTGACTTTTGTTCCGCACGCCGAGTACGTCGTCGCAAAGGCAACCGCGGTCGCGAACGCGTTGTCCCGACTGATGCCCAATCTCCGTGGGCCCAGCGAGGACAAACGTCGATTGTACGTGTACACGGTTTTGGCAGTCCTGTTGTACGCGGCCCCCGTGTGGGCGCAGCATGGTCTGCCACGCGTCGTGAAAACGCTGATGACTCGCGTTCATCGGCGTTTGTGTGCCCGGGTCGTATCCGCGTATCGGACAGCCTCGGACACCGCGGTAGGAATATTGGCCCGCGTGCCTCCGATTGAGTGCCTCGTGGACGGCCGTACGTGGGGCTACGACCAAATGACATTGGTCAAGGGGAAGCAGTATGCTGTGACCCCCGTCGCGCAGCCGGCTCGGGCTGAAGTTCGCCGCCAGGTGTTGGACCGGATCCGAGAGCGCTGGAAGACATCCCTGCAAGAGATGACCCCTGCAGATCCTGGGGCACGGTGTCGGCGTCTGCTCCTTCCAGTCATCGACCGATGGCTCGATCGGCGATTCGGACGCGTCAATTACAGCCTGACGCAATGGTTCACCGGACATGGCGCCTACAACTCCTTCCTGGCCCGTATCGGCCGGAGGGACGGGCCAGAGT
>NW_020825159.1:10000-19505 GCF_003672135.1 Ooceraea biroi
TTTGGACCCGGCGGCGGCCTCCTCCTCCGCGGCCGACGGTAGCCGCGGGGGCACGCGACGACCGCGGACCCGCCAAATGGCGAGGAGGGGGGGATCGAGCGCGCGATCGGGCAGTCGGGCCGGTCGGGTCAGCCGGGATAGTTCCCGGGACTCGGCTGCCTCGACGACGTGCGACGTGGCGTCCCTTCCGGGGGACGTCGACACCGACGCGTCGGCGAGCGAGACGGGGAGGAAGCGCAAGCGCGGGAGGCCCCCTACCACCGGGGAGTACGTCGGCCTGGCGGAGGCCAAACGCGCCGCCAGGGAGGAGGAGCGGCTGTCGAGGGAGTGGGAGCGGGAGAAGGAAGTCCTCGCCTCCATTCCCTCGCCAGCCGACAAGAGGGAGCGCGAATCCTGGGAAGTCCAGGTGGAGCGCTTTCGGGAGTGCCCGTCACCCGACATCACCGCTCGGGTGATGGAGCACCTCGAAACCGTGGTGAAGGTCGCCAAGAACTCGGGCCACCTTCAGGGCCCGTATGTCAGGGCCCTGAAGGAGGCCGCGGCGGGCATCAGGGCGGCGCTCACCGTCACTGCTGAGAGGAGGGGCGCCGGAGCCCCTTCTCTCAGCACGGAGAACGCCGCCCTGAGGGGGGAGGTGGAGTCCCTCAAATCGCAGGTGCGCGAACTGAGGGACACCATCTCCCTCATGGGACGGGCGACCGCGGGGGACGGGGGGGAGAGCCAGCGGGTGGCTGACTCTCCCGTCCTGCGCGTCAGGGGGCGGAGGCTGGTGACTCCGCCGAGGAGCCCGGCGACATCGGAGGCAGGACTCCGGACCGAGACCACCCCGCAGAAGGGGGGAGGTCCTCCCGCCGAAAGGGAGGACCCCCTGGTCTCCATGGAGGCCAGAATTATGGCCTCCATGGGGACCATGGTCTCGCGGATCGTCGCGGAGGCGGTGGCGCCCCTGGTGAGGCGCGGCGCGAGAGAGGGAGCGGAGCCGACCCCCCAAACAGGACCGGAGGAGCCAGGCAACGGCGGGACGGCAAAGAAGAAGAAGAAAGGTAAGAAGGGGGGTGGTGGGGCGAGCGGAGCCCCGCCTGCCCTTAACCCCCCTCCGGCAGAGCAGCGGCCCAGTTCGGCGGTGGCCGGCCCGGCTAGCCGAGTTCCAGCCGGCGAGGAGGAGCAGCCGTGGTCGACGGTGGTGGGCAGGAGGGCCGCGAGGCCAACCGCCCAGCCACCGGCCCCCGCGGGTAAGGGCAAACCCGTGCCGGGCAAACCCGCCCCAGGTAGGGGGGCCAGCGGGGGGGGCAAACCCGCGACGGGCAAACCCTCCCCGCCCGGCGGTCGACCCGGCGCGAAGGGGCCGAAGCCCCCTAAGTCGCCCAAGACGGCGGCTGTGGTCATCACGGCCGCCGACGGCGACTACAAGGGGGCCGTGGAGAAGGCGCAGAAGGGCGTGGACATCGACGCCCTGGGGATCGCCGCGCCGCGAGTGAGGAGGGCCTTGACGGGGGCCCTCATTTACGAGATCCCAGGACCGGAGTCCGCCACCAAGGCGGACGAGCTGGCCTCCCGTTTGGAGAAGGTTTTTGAGGGGTCGGGTGTAAGGGTCACCCGACCTCTCAAGAAGGTGGAGCTGCGCGTCCGACGGCTGGACGACGCGGCTACGGAGGAGTCGGTGTCTCGGGCGGTCGCAGCCGCGGGAGGCTGCGACCCCCGAGACGTCGAAGTAGGGCCGATCCAGAGGTCCCCAGACGGCCTGGGGACCTCTTGGATCAGGCTTCCTGCGCAGGCCGGCGGAAAAGTCGCCGACCTGGGCAGGATCAGAGTGGGCTGGGCCTGGGCACCGATTACTGTGCTGGAGCCCAGGCCCTTGATGTGTTATAGGTGCCTGGCGAAGGGGCACGTGCAAGCGACGTGCCCCAGTCGCGAGGACCGCCGAGACCTGTGCTACAGGTGTGGCGCGGCGGGTCATCGGGCGCGCGGATGCGCCGCTGACCCGAAGTGCCCTCTGTGCACGGGTCTCGGCAGGAGGGCGGACCACAGGCTGGGTAGCGCGGCCTGTGCTCCGCCCTCCAAGGGAGGGAAAAGTGGGGTTCAAAGGGGGTCGGAGACGGCGGCCCAGGGAGGAGCGCGGCCGACGGAGGCCGCCCCCCGCCCGCAAAGGGTCGCCTCTCCGGCTCCCAGGCAGGCGGCCCCGTCGGCGGGCGCGGCGCTGGAGCCGACGCCTGCTGATGGGGACAAGGGAGGGCCGGCTCCTCCGCGGGAGGAGGAGCCGAAGCCCCGACGGGTGACCCGCTCCATGGGGAAGAAGAAGGCGGAGGAGAAGGACGACGATGGTGCGAGGGGCCTGGAGGAGCCCGCCATGGACGTGGAGTAATGGCGGGCCAGGTCCTCCAGGCCAACCTTAACCGCGCCCGCCGGGCTCAGGATCTTTTCCTCCAGAGCCTGGCGGAGCGCGGTTACGCGTTGGGCATCGCGGCGGAGCCCTTCAGGCCCCCCGCGGACAGCCCCAGTTGGGCCGTCGGCGGGGGGGGCCTCGTCGCGATCGTGCGCGGCGACGCCGCGGGCTCCCCTCCCCTCCGAGTGTTGGAGGTCGGGGGGGAGTTCGTGGCGGCGCAGTGGGGAGGCATCACCGTGGTCGGGGTCTACGTGTCCCCGAGCCTGAGTCTCGCCGAGTACGAGGGGTTCCTGGACAGGCTGGGGGGGTGCATAGTTCGGCACCCCCGCGGCCTGTTGTTGGTCGCCGGGGACTTCAATGCGAAGTCCGCGCTCTGGGGTTCCCGGCGGCCGGACGCGAAGGGCGCGGTGCTGGCGGACTGGGCGGCGGGTCTGGGCCTGCATTTGTTGAACGTGGGCTCGGACAGCACCTGCGTGCGGTGGGCGGGGGAGTCCGTGGTCGATCTGACCTGGGCATCTCCGGCCCTCGCGCGTCGGGTGTCGGGGTGGAGGGTGTTGTCGGGGGTGGAGACGCTGTCGGACCATAGATACGTGTCTATGGTGGTGTCTCCGCCCTCGGGCTCCGCCCCCCGCCAACGGGGGACGGGCGGACCCCGACCGCGGAGATGGGCGCTCAAGGGGCTGTCTGGTGACAGACTGGTCGCCGCCCTGCTCGCGTCCACGTGGCCGGAGAGGCCGCAGGGCACGGTGGAGGAGGAGGCCGGCTGGCTCGGGGACATCGTGACGCAGGCGTGCGACTTTGCGATGCCCCGGGCCGGCCGGCCTCGGCGACGGCCCACCTACTGGTGGAGCGCGGGATTGGCGGAGCTGCGGCGCGCATCGGGGCGCGCCTGGCGCCGCTTCTCCCGCGCCCGTCGCCGGGGGACGGCGGCGGAGGTGGACGCGCGCTACGGGGAGCTCCAGGAGAGACGGAGCTCCCTGAGGGCGGCGATCAGGGACGCCAAGGCGAGGGCCTGGGAGGAGCTCCTCCGGTCCGTGGAGGGCGATCCCTGGGGGCGTCCGTACCGGCTCGTGATGGGCAAGTTGCGGCAATGGACGCCCCCGGAGACGGAGGAGATGGATCCCCTGGAGCTGCGCGGGGTCCTGGACACCCTCTTCCCGGCGGGAGGCGGGTGCCCGGGACCCCCGGAGTGGATGACCTCCGAGCGGCCCCAGGAGATACCGGGGATCGGTCCGGAGGAGTGGGCGGGGATCCTGCGCCGGCTGCGGGGCCAACGGGCCCCGGGGCCGGACGGGATTCCCAGCCGGGTCTGGGCCCTCGCGATGGAGGTCCTGGCCCCGCGAGTGAGGGCGCTCTTCGAGCGGTGCCTGGTGGAGGGACGCTTCCCCGCGGCTTGGAAGAGGGCCAAGCTGGTCCTCATCCCGAAGGGCGGCGGAGGGGACGCGGCGGGGTGCGCCAGAGTTCCGGCGATATGCTTGCTGGAACGAGATCGGCAAGGCTGTTCGAGCGGGTGATAGCGGGCCGTTCGTCCCGGCACTGTCCGCGGAAGTATCCAGGATCCACCTCGCGAGTAGGGAGGGAGGAGCTTGGCGCGCGCATCTCCTCCAACTATCACTCCGCCCAAGGGAGGGAGTTGAAGGCGTTCACTACTGTCTAGCGCACCGCACCACAACTCCCCCCTCGAGACAAGCGGCCTCCGTGAGGGCCCTCACACCTCAACACGGCGGTCCACCGATGGAGCGGCCCTCCCGGAGCCGAACTGTCTCTCCCTCCTCACCCGGAGCACCCCCGGAGGTGCCGGACGGAGAACGGCCCGTATCACCCGCTCGAACAGCTTGCCGAATCTCGTCCTAGCAAGCACATCGGCCGGAACTTGCGCAACGCCGCCCGCGTCCCCTCCGCCCGCCCTTCGGGATGAGGACCACTTTGGCCTCTTCAAGGCCGCGGGGAAGCGTCCCTCCCCAGGCACCGCTGCGAAGAGCGCCCTCACTCGCGGCCAGGACCTTCCATTCGCGAGGGACCCAGACGCCGGCTGGGCATCCGTCCGGCCGCGGGGCCGTTGGCCGCCGCCGCGCGGCGCAGGATCCCCGCCCCTCCTCCGACCGATCCCGGTATCTCCTGGGGCCGCTCGAGGTCATCCACTGCCGGGGGTCCCGGGCAACCGCCTCCCGCCGGAGAGGGTGTCCAGGACCCCGCGCAGCGCCATGGGGATTCCATCTCCTCCGTCTTCCGGGGGCGTCCATTGCCGCAACTTGCCCATCACGAGCCGGTACGGACGCCCAGGGATCCGCCCTCCACAGGACCGGAGGAGCTCCTCCCGGCCTCGCCTTGGCGTCCCTGATCGCCGCCCTCAGGGGAGCTCCGTCTCTCCTGGAGCTCCCCGTAGCGCGCGTCCACCTCCGCCGCCGTCCCCGGCCGACGGGCCGCGGGAGAAGCGGCGCCAAGGCGCGCCCGATGCGGCCGCAGCTTCGCGCAATCCGCGCTCCACCAGTATGGTGGTGCCGTCGCCTGAGGCCGGCCGGCCCGGGGCATCGCAAAAGTCCGCACTGCCTGCGTGCCACGAATGTCCCCGAGCCAGCCGCCTCCTCCTCCACCGTGCCCTGCGGCCTCTCCGGCCACGTGGACGCGAGCAGGGCGGCGACCAGTCCTGTCCACAGCAGCCCTTGAGCGCCCATCTCCGCGGTCGGGGGTCCCGCCCGTCCCCCGTTGGCGGGGGGGGAGCCGCGAGGCGAGACACACCATAGACACGTATCTATTGGTCCGACAGCGTCTCCACCCCCGAGAAAAAAAAAAAAAAAAAAAAAAAAAAAAAACAACACCCTCACCCCCGATCACCCGACGCGCGAGGGCCGGAGATGCCAGGTCAGATCGACCACGGACTCCCCCGCCCACCGCACGCAGGTGCCGCTGTCCGGCCACGTTCACAAATGCAGGCCCAGACGCCGCCGCCCAGTCCGCCAGCAGCGCGCCCTTGCGCGTCCGGCCGCCGGGTACCCAGAGCGCGGACTTCGCATGATCCCGGCGACCAACACAGGCGCGCGGGGGTGTCCGAATATCGCACCCCCCCCAGCCTGTCCGGAACGCCCTCGTACCTCGGCGAGACTCAGGCTCGGGGCACCACGTAGACCCCGACGCACGGTGATGCCTGCCCACTGCGCCGCCACGAACTCCCCCGACCTTCCAACACTCGGAGGGGAGGGGAGGCGCCGCGGCGTCGCCCGCGCACGATCGCGACGAAGTGCCCCCCCCGCCGACGGCCCAACTGGGGCTGTCCCGCGGGGGGCCTGAAGGCTCCGCCGCGAATGCCCAACGCGTAACCGTCGCTTCCGCAGGTCTGGAGGAAAAGATCCTGAGCCCGCGGCGTCGGTTAAGGTTGGCCTGGAGGACCTTGGCCCGCCATTACTCCACCGTCCCATGGCGGCTCCTCCAGGCCCGTCGCACCATCGCGTCCTTCTCCTCCGCCTTCTTCTTCCATGGAGGCGGGTAACACCGTCGGGGTTCGGCTTCCTCCTGCCCGCGGAGGAGCCGGCCCTCCTTGTCCCCATGCAGCAGGCGTCGGCTGCCAGCGCCGCGCCCGCCGAACGGGGCCGCCTGCCTTGGTTAGCCGGAGAGGCGACGCACTTTGCGGCTGCGGGGGGCGCCTCCGTCGGCCGCGCTCCTCCTGGGCCGCCCGTCTCCGGCCCCTTTGAAACCCCACGTTTTCCCTCCCTTGGAGGGCGGAAGCACAGGCCGCGCTACCCAGCCTGTGGTCGCGCCCTCCTGCCGAGACGCCGTGGCAGCAGAGGGCACTTCGGTCAGCGCGCATCCGCGCGCGCACGATACCCGCGCGCCACACCCTGTAGCACAGGTCTCGGCGGTCCTCGCGCACTGGGGCACGTTCGCTTGCAACGTGCCTCCTTCGCCAGGCACCTATAACACATCAAGGCCTGGGCTCCAGCACAGTAATCGGTGGCCCAGGCCCAGCCAACCTGATCCTGCCCAGGTCGGCGACTTTTCCGCCGGCCTGCGCAGGAAAGCCTGATCCAAGAGGTCCCCTAGGCAGTCTGGGGACTCTGGATCGCTCCTACTTCGACGTCTGCGGGGGTCGCAGCCTCCGCGGCTGGCGACGCCCGAGACACCGACTCCTCCGTTAGCCGCGGTCGGGGTCTCAGCCGTCGGACGCGCAGGCTCCACCTTCTTGAGAAGGTCGCGGTGACCCTTACACCCCGACCCCTCAAAAACCTTCTCAAACGGGAGGCCAGCTTCGTCCGCCTTGGTTGGCGGACTCCGGTCTGGGATCTCGTAATGAGGGCCCCCCGTCAAGGCCCCTCCTCACTCGCGGCGCGGCGATCCCCAGGGCGTCGATGTCCACGCCCCTTCCTGCGCCTTCTCCACGGCCCCCTTGTAGTCCGCCGTCTGGCGCCGTGATGACGCAACAGCCGCGTCTTGGGCCGACTTAGGGGGCTTCGGCCCCTTCGCGCCGGGTCGACCGCCGGGCGGGGAGGGTTTGCCCGTGCGGTTTGGCCCCCCACGCTGGCCCCCCTACCTGGGGCGGGTTTGCCCGGCACGGGTTTGCCCCTTACCGGCCGGGGGGGGGGGGGGCCCGGTGGCTTGGGCGGTTGGCCTCGCGGCCGTCTCCTGCCACCACCGTCGACCACGGCTGGCTCCTCCTCGCCGGTGGAACTCGGCTAGGCCGGGCCGGCGCAGCCGCCGAACTGGGCCGCTGCTCTGCCGGGGGGGGTTCAGGGCAGGCGGGGCTCCGCTCCGGCCCACCACCGCCTTCTTTACCTTTCTTTCTTCTTCTTTGCGTCCCGCGTTGCCTGGCTCCTCCCGGTGCCTGTTTGGGGGGTCGGCTCCGCTCCTCTCTCTCGCGCCGCGCCTCACAGGGCGCCACCGCCTCCGCGACGATGCCGGCGAGACATGGTCTCCCATGGAGGCATAATTCTGGCCTCCATGGAGACCAGGGGGTCCTCCTTTCGGCGGGAGGGACCTCCCCCCTTCTGCGGGGTGGTCTCGGTCCGGAGTGCCCTGCTCCGATGTCGCCGGCTCCTCGGCGGAGTCACCAGCCTCCGCCCCCCTGACGCGCAGGACGGGGAGTCAAGTCCAACGCTGGCTTCCCCCCCGTCCCCGCGGTCGGCCCGTCCCCATGAGGAGATGGTGTCCCTCAGTTCGCGCACCTGCGATTTGAGGGACTCCACCTCCCCCTCCAGGGCGGCGTTCTCCGTGCTGAGAGCAGGGGCTCCGGCGCCCCTCCCTCTCAGCAGTGACGGTGAAGGCGCCGCCCTGATGCCCGCCGCGGCCTCCTCAGGGCCCTGACATACGGCGCCTGAAGTGTGGCCCGAGTTCTTGGGCGAACCTCACACGGTTTCGAAGGTGCTCCAATCACCCGAAGCGGTTGATGTGGTGACGGTGCAACTCCCGAAAGCGCTCACCTGGACTTCCCAGGATTCGGCGCTTCCCTTGTCGGCTGGCGCCGGAATGGAGGCGAGGAACTTCCTTCTCCGCTCCCACTCCCTCGACAGCCGCTCCTCCTCCCTGGCTCGCGTTTGGCCTCCGCACAGCGCCGACGTACTCCGTGGTAGGGGGCCTCGTCCGCGCTTGCGCTTCCTCCCGTCTCGCTCGCCGACGCGATCGGTGTCGACGTCCCCCGGAAGGGACGCCACGTCGGCACGTCGGAGGCAGCCGAAGTTCCCGGGAACTATCCCGGCTGCCCCGACCGGCCCGACTGCCGATCGCGCGCTCGATCCCCCCCTCCTCGAACATTTGGCGGGTTCCCGCGTCGTCGCGTGCCCCCGCGGCTACCTAGTCGGCGCGGAGGAAGGAGGCCGCGCCGGTCCAAAAGGCGCCTCAGCGAGACCCCTCTCAACGTCCGACACCAGCACCACCTCTCGAGGCGACTCCCACGCCTCCTGCGTCCACGCCCTCCGGGCGCCCTCGCGCCCGGTCTTCCCCCGTTTCCCCCGGAAAAGAAATAGCTTTACGCATAGCGCATGTTGGAAATTCTTCGGGTTCGGCCTCATTGGCGTCCCACCGCAGTGGGGAACCTTCCCCGGTAAATTTTCACCTAATGAAGTGTGGGACACGCCGAAGAGGCGGTTTTCGGGTGGCCAACCTAGTCGCCACCGAGAGCGGGAAAGAGGGGTGGGGTTACGTGAAGCCCGGCCCGCCGATACAAAATTTTGGGGCTTTACGTCCCGGCGACGACGTGCAGCCCGATCCGAATCGGGGTCCTACACGGCCCCCGACCGCGGACGGTCCAGTGCACTCCACCACCGCCTGGCAGCCACGCGGTTATGGGGAGACACTGGCCGAGTGCTGCCCCCGCTCCGCTCCGCCGGCAGCCGACGCTTCAACCCCGCATTGGCTCCGATCCTCCGCCGCGCGCCGACGGCGCCCACCACAGGGCGCCCCCCGCCGGGCCGCTGCGCCAGGGGCAAGCCCCCGGCGGTCGACCAGCGGGCTCCCACGGTTTTCCGCATTCGCCCGCGACCGTCGGCGCACTGCCGACGCCCCGGGGAGAAGAGTCCTGGTACCTGGCCGCCAACGAGCGGCACGGTTCGGGGGCCTACTATCCCCTTGGCTAGTCTGCGGGGAATATCCACAGCGGGCCGCGACCGCGCCCATTCATTCATACACTCATACCGTGACTCGGGTGCCCGGGAACGTCAAATTCTCGTACCTGCTACACGGTAGCGGCCCCTGAGGGGATAACTAACCTAACCTCACCTACGCTAACCTAACCTAACTACCTACCTAACCTAATAACCTACCTAAAACCTAACCTAACTTAACCTAAACCTACTAACTAACCTACCTAACCTAAACTAACCTAACGCTAATCCTAACCTAAGCCTTAACCTAACCTACGCTAACCTAACCTAACCTTAAACCTACCTACCTAACCTTAAACCTAACGCTCTAACCTAAACCTAAACCTACCTAACCTAACCTAACCTAACCTAACCTAACCTAACGCTAACCTAACCTAACGCTAACCTAACCTACACCTAACGCTAACGTAAGCTACCTAACCTAACTCTACCTAACTACCTAACCTAACCTAACCTAACCTAACCTAACCTAACTAACTCTGTAACTAACCTCCTTAAAACCTAACCTAACCTAACGCTAACCTAACCTAAG
>NW_020825160.1:0-19889 GCF_003672135.1 Ooceraea biroi
ACCTACGTTGCAAAGGACTTTACTATACGTATCAATCAAAATCCATTTTTCAAATCATTTGTTTCTTTGTTATAATAAAAATAATTAAATATTTATCCTGTCAAGAACCCAAATGTATTAAAGCCAAATTTGGTAATACTTATCAAAATGGCTAATATACCAATAATAAGATATATTTCCAAACCAATTCTTTCAATTATTACAACTAACATTAATACTTTTTATATAATAAGCAATATAATATTTCTCAATGGTTTTGCTATACCTACAAAACCTTTCATGGTATTACAATTCAAACGATCTTAAATATTACCAATCTCGTAATATTATAAATATTATAAATTTATCAAATTATTAAAAAATGTTTCAAAATTATTTTATTTAACTGCTAGAGTATATAACACTGTTTTTATATATTTTACTGATTTTATGTATATTTTTGTGTTTTTACGTTTTAGATAATATATATATATACGTGACTATATTAATTAAATAAATCTATCATAAAGCATAATAACTAAGTTATACATATATATTGTTTTTGTGCTTTTAATATTTTCTTTTCCCTTTATATATCTTAATATTATTACTTCATATATTTTTATATTAAAACTAGTATCAAGCTAAAGCTTTTAACATAATAAATGTGTCGGTTAGGTTGCTACGTAAATAATATTCTTGGTTAGGTTAATAACAGACTACTGTACGTAAGCCTGTGGTTAATAATAAGTAGTGAAGCAAAAATGGTAATTATTGATGGCGCTCAAAAATAACTATCAGCGGTTATACATTAATAAGTAATATTGCAAATAAAAAAATTAAAAAATGGGTGTGAGGTGGACGCCAGGACGTCACACTTCGTATTTCGACTTAGAACTTTTCCATTCCTTCGTATTTCGACTTAGAATATTTTTCAATCTTCGTATCTTGACTTAGAATATTTTTCAATCTTCGTATCTTGACCTAGAATATTTTTTCAACCTTCGTATCTCGACTTAGAATAATTTTCAATACTCGTACTTCAGAGTTATCTTAGAGTTAGACGTTAGCATTAATAACCGTAGTAGTTAACTTAAATTTTGTAAGAACAATTGTATTTCCACCAATTCATTTTATTTAGAATATATGTATTTTGTGTGCTTGAATTTACGATTTATTTTATTTTTGACCACCAAGCCGATTTGATCATAATTCAGCGACTATAAATTTTACGCAGCTACCTCAGTTTCGGTCATTGTGTTTGTGTGTGTGTGCAACCAACTAACGAGCCTACAGTGCGGACAACGCACGTTGGTCTTCATTCCGCTGAGCTGACAGTCTTACAGTGCGGACAACGCACGGGACGGTCACTCGGTAACGAATTCCTTTCCGCACCACTCTCATCACAAGGTACACCCTAACTGAGGCGCGCACGTTTTTAACATTAACTTTTGCATAAATGACGAAGTTCTAATGCCGAAAACGAGACGAGGAGGAAAGAAACACCGAGCAAGACGTTTAGCTCGTATATTTTCAAACTTAGAGTCAGTGAACACCGTCGTCTCGCAGTATTACGGCATCGAGCCTCACTACATTGACCCAGAGTACGAGGCACTTTTCCGACCACGCGACCGTGACACTAACAGGAATAACAATAATTCGATCACAACGCGACTCACGAAACGAGAGTGACCATCAACTCTGTCGTATCACATCGAGTGATTCTAATCACGAACGGAAGCAACGAAGCCACGTGGGCAACGAGACTGGTCCCCATTTCATGCAACCTGCGGTACCCTCTGTGCCAAGATATTCCCGAGGGGGACCCTCGCCGACCTCATTACGATAGGCTGGCACAAGAGATCAAGGTACAGCGCTGGATCGAGAGTAACCAAGAACCCCTGGGTAAGTGAAATTATCATACTATTACCTCTCAACTTACACCGGCCTAATGATAAATTAATGAAGTTATCGACTCAGTCAAGTTAAAATTCAGAATATTACTACAGCTTTCTAATGATAAGTTAATGAAAGTAACTCATTCAAAGTAAAGGTCAGAACAGTATTGCAGTCGTCCATTAATGATCTAATGAGGTTGATTCATTTTCATACAACCCGATGGCACTTTGCGTGATCACGCGCGGATACAAAGACGTCGAAACACAAGCCGCGTTATGCGAACAATGCACATCGTCACGAATCGGACCCATCTATCATAACGCGTACGCGAAAACGGAGACTCATAAATTGAACATCGGGCCCCGTGTGATTGATGTAATCTGTACCTATTGTTCCGCACAATTAACGACCTACCGACCGGCCCATAGATGCACGCGTTGTTATAACGAAATGATCGGTTTAATTAGGGGGAAGTAAATTCGAATAAATTCGCCATCGGCCACCCCTTTTATTGAACCGAAATTTTTCACAAAGAGCGACCCTGGCACCCTTCCGCGGGAACTGCACTCCTGGCGAAATCACTCTGATCACGAGTATCCCCGGGTAGAATCCTCGGATTCGGTAACCCGAAACAGTGATCTAGTCCCGTGCTACACGTCCGAGTCCTGCATTCCAAAATTTGCAGCCGCGATTAGCCGGGACGTAACAATACAAAAACTTCGAAACACAAGCCGCGTTATGCGAACAATGCACATCATCACGAATCGGACCCATCTATCATAACGCGTACGCGAAAACGGAGACTCATAAATTGAACATCGGGCCCCGTGTGATTGATGTAATCTGTACCTATTGTTCCGCACAATTAACGACCTACCGACCGGCCCATAGATGCACGCGTTGTTATAACGAAATGATCGGTTTAATTAGGGGGAGGTAAATTCGAATAAATTCGCCATCGGCCACCCCTTTTATTGAACCGAAATTTTTCACAAAGAGCGACCCTGGCACCCTTCCGCGGGAACTGCACTCCTGGCGAAATCACTCTGATCACGAGTATCCCCGGGTAGAATCCTCGGATTCCGTAACCCGAAACAGTGATCTAGTCCCGTGCTACACGTCCGAGTCCTGCATTCCAAATTTTGCAGCCGCGATTAGCCGGGACGTAACAAAATAAAGATTCATTGGATGATTCATCCAATGTATCAGGTGAATCTGTAATTAAAGGTAATGTTACAGCTACTGGTGGATTTCGTGATAACGCATCGGCGTTATTATTCAAGCTTCCTTTTTTATATTGAATATCATAATCGAACTCTGCCAACTTAGTTCTCCTGTGACGTCCTGACGTCCATCTCACACCCATTTTTAATTTTTTATTTGCAATATTAATTATTAATGTATAACCGCTGTTAGTTATTTTTGAGCGCCATTGATACTTACCATTTTTGCTTCACTACTTAGTATTAACCACAGGCTTACGTACAGTAGTCTGTTATTAACCTAACCAAGAATATTATTTACTTAGCAACCTAACCGACACATTTATAATGTTAAAAGCTTTAGCTTGATACTAGTTTTAATATAAAAATATATGAAGTAATAATATTAACATATATAAAGGGAAAAGAAAATATTAAAAGCACAAAAACAATATATATGTATAACTTAGTTATTATGCTTTATGATAGATTTATTTAATTAATATAGTCACGTATATATATATATATATATTATCTAAAACGTAAAAACACAAAAACATACATAAAATCAGTAAAATATATAAAAACAGTTTTATATGTTCTAGCAGTTAAATAAAATAATTTTGAAACATTTATCATTAATAATTTGATAGATTTATAATATAATATTACGAGATTGGTAATATTTAAGATCGTTTGAATTGTAATACCATGGAGGTTTTTGTAGGTGTAGCAAAACCATTGAGCTACTTAATATTGTTTATTATATAAAAAGTATTAATGTGAGTTGTAATAATTGAAAGAATTGGTTTGGAAATATATCTTATTATATGGTTATATAGCCATTGATAAGTATTACAAATTTGGCTTAATACATTTGGGTTATTGACAGGATAAAATATTTAATTATTTTTTATAACAAAGAAACAAATGGATTTGAAATGGATTTTATTATACTATAGTAAAGTCCTTTGCAAGTAGGTAATTTTCGGTAAAACCAATAGGGTCGGTTATTATATAAAAACAGGAAAAATCAATTAGTTATTTAAGACAAGAGTAAAAATAATGCCGGCGGAATTGAGTTTTATTAAGTGACGGTGTAGCTTTGATAGTTATTATAATTTACGGAGACATTTGGTGTTGATTGTTGTACAAGGTCATAAGTTGTCATTAATAACAATTAAAGGAGTAAATTTTGGAATTAATTTTATTATACACTGAAATAGTTTTTGTGAGTGTAGTAAATTGTATTACCACATTTGAAGTGATTTATCGTATTAAAAATTAAAGATTATTTTATTAACATAAAAGGATAAACATTTTACGAGTAAAAGAATGTAGAATATTTGTCTACAATCTTAGTCAAAAAGAAGTACGTATTTAAAGTTACGAAATTGCAATAAAATTTTACTAAATTTTTTGGGTCTAAAATTTGAACCGTAAGGAAATAATTTGTTATAATTATATTGAAGCATCTAGGTCATAAGAGGAAACTAATAGGGACCTCAGATTTTGAAAATAACCATTTTTACGGAAGTGACCAACAACTTTTGGGAATCATCATTTTTAGCTAGGCTGATGGTACTTGTGATGAAATTTTTCTTATCGCACCACGGGATCATTGAGAAACCACAAAAATTGCAAAGTCACTATTTGTTAAACAAATCAGCGTTATTTTTCAATATTTATAGTGTAGAAAGTTTTAATGAAATATTAATAGTTTAGAAGTTACAAAGTTAAAAACAATTAAAGTCAAAATCAATTAGTGAACAATTTAATATAAAAGGAAATAAGTTGTTTAACCCAAAAATATTAAGAAAAGAATAAATCGTTAATTACTTATGAATAAAAGTATATTACACATGGTATTACATTTATAGTAAGGATTATTGAATTTATTTAAAGGAATATTTTATGTTACTGAGCATTAATTTAAGTATATAATTATTACGCATTTAATCCGTTAATAATTAAGTATATTAACAACACCATATACGAACACACTTATATATGTGCATATAACCCATAAAAGAATTATTGGTTATTTAAGATTTTATGAATTAATTAAGACTAATATTGTATTGGAATAATAATTTTATATGGTTTAATTATAATATTAAACCCGGCACACCAATAGTTGCTTTATTACTAATTTTATAATAACCAAAGAATAGACGTGCAAGTACATATACGTGTATATCTATATATATATATATGTATTCCTATAACTATAAGACAATTATTGGTTGAGTGAGATTTTATAAGTTTATTAGAATGGTATCTTGAAATAATAATTTTAGATGATTTAATTACATTATTAAAGGCTCATGATACCAATAATTGATTTTACAATAATTTATAATGATTATTATTTCACTGAGTGCGTTATATTATTAAGTAGACGTATGCAGGTCTTATAATAATTATGCATAAGACTACGAGCATATAAAATGCATATGTCAAGCGTTATAATTTTAAGAATTAAATTTGTGAGCATTACAGAATTATTTAAATATTAATTTGAATAAGACAGTGAACACAGCGTTAAGTAACAAAGGAATAAAGATTTAAATTCACGAAGGAATATTATTTCATGATGACTAATTGTAAAAGACGGTGACTTGTCGGCACCTGATTGAAATAATAATCCAAGACCGCTGTCTTAATCAAAGGTTGAATAGATATCTCGAGCAAGACATATCGGCAGGAAGTTGCAGCTGCCATTTGATTCGGAGAAACTCCGGTTGATTAAAAAGCATAACAGATGAGCGATAATTCTGTACTGAGAATTTCATGTTGAACTTACGCGTCAAAATACGTTTATCTTTTGTAAGCGTTGAGCTCACCGTTGAGCTCATCGTCCCCACTAGACGCACCGTGAGACCAATCCCACCACTTAAGTTTTCGATCCCACCATAAGTCATATAATCGAAACTCAGCAGTAATTGTTTCACACTAAATAAATCGAAAATATTAAGTAACTGTAAGTGTAATAGTTATTGAAGTTTTATAAATCTGTCAAATGTGTAGTATGTATATGGAGTACAAGTATAACGTTCCATAAGAGCACGAGTATAAAATAATTAAATAAATCTACTCACAAGCGTTCGCACAATCTAACCTCAGTCAGGAAGCACTTGATGATGTAGCAGCAAAGAATAAGTCAATCAGACTTGGTAATAACTCAACTTCACTGGCTCTACGTTATATTTACGCTTAGTTAGCGAATTTACGCTAGCTAGCGACTCCAATAATTAATTAAAAGTAAGTGTAGTCTAAAAGGGTCGTCAAAAAGGTACAGTGTAAAAGGTGTGTGTAAAAGTGTGAGTCTAAAGTGTGAGTCTGATTCTCTGGCTGCTGCATCACGTTATATACTCAAAAATTATGATGCTTGGGGACAGGGTCCCTGTAGCTCGAGAAGGGATTACAATAAGTGGGGACGCTACGGTTAAAGCAAAAACTAAAATAGTAGGGAGGCTCTGCCCACTTAACTCATTGGTTCTTCGTTTTCGAAGATTCTTATGGTGGGATCGAAAACTTAAGTGGTGGGATTGGTCTCACGGTGCGTCTAGTGGGGACGATGAGCTCAACGGTGAGCTCAACGCTTACAAAAGATAAACGTATTTTGACGCGTAAGTTCAACATGAAATTCGCAGTACAGAATTATCGCTCATCTGTTATGCTTTTTAATCAACCGGAGTTTCTCCGAATCAAATGGCAGCTGCAACTTCCTGCCGATATGTCTTGCTCGAGATATCTATTCAACCTTTGATTAAGACAGCGGTCTTGGATTATTATTTCAATCAGGTGCCGACAAGTCACCGTCTTTTACAATTAGTCATCATGAAATAATATTCCTTCGTGAATTTAAATCTTTATTCCTTTGTTACTTAACGCTGTGTTCACTGTCTTATTCAAATTAATATTTAAATAATTCTGTAATGCTCACAAATTTAATTCTTAAAATTATAACGCTTGACATATGCATCTTATATGCTCCTAGTCTTATGCATGAATTATTATAAGACCCTGCATACGTCTACTTAATAATATAACGCATTCAGTGAAATAATAATCATTATAAATTATTGTAAAATCAATTATTGGTATCATGAGCCTTTAATAATGTAATTAAATCATCTAAAATTATTATTTCAAGATTCCATTCTAATAAACTTATAAAATCTCACTCAACCAATAATTGTCTTATATATATAGGGATGCCTATATATATAGATATACACGTGTATGTACTTGCACGTCTATTCTTTGGTTATTATAAAATTAGTAATAAAGCAACTATTGGTGTGCCGGGTTTAATATTATAATTAAACCGTATAAAATTATTATTCCAATACAATGTTAGTCTTAATTAATTCATAAAATCTTAAATAACCAATAATTCTTTTATGGGTTATATGCACATATATAAGTGTGTTCGTATATGGTGTTGTTAATATACTTAATTATTAACAGATTAAATGCGTAATAATTATATACTTAAATTAATGCTCAGTAACATAAAATATTCCATTAAATAAATTCAATAATCCTTACTATGAATGTAATACCATGTGTAATATACTTTTATTCATAATTAATTAACGATTTATTCTTTTCTTAATATTTTTGGGTTAAACAACTTATTTCCTTTTATATTAAATTGTTCACTAATTGATTTTCACTTTAATTGTTTTTAACTTTGTAACTTCTAAACTATTAATATTTCATTAAAACTTTCTACACTATAAATATTGAAAAATAACGCTGATTTGTTTAACAAATAGTGACTTTGCAATTTTTGTGGTTTCTCAATGATCCCGTGGTGCGATAAGAAAAATTTCATCATAGGTACCATCAGCCTGGCTAAAAATGATGATTCCCAAAAGTTGTTGGTCACTTCCGTAAAAATGATTATTTTCAAAATTTGAGGTCCCTATTAGTTTCCTCTTATGACCTAGATGCTTCAATATAATTATAACAAATTATTTCCTTACGGTTCAAATTTTAGACCAAAACATTTAGTAAAATTTTATTGCAATTTCGTAACTTTAAATACGTACTTCTTTTTGACTAAGATTGTAGACAAATATTCTACATTCTTTTACTTATAAAATGTTTCTCCTTTTATGTTAATAAAATAATCTTTAATTTTTTATACGATAAATCACTTCAAATGTGGTAATACAATTTACTACACTCACAAAAACTATTTCATTGTATAATAAAATCAATTCCAAAATTTACTCCTTTAATTGTTATTAATAACAACTTATGACCTTGTACAACAATCAACACCAAATGTCTCCGTAAATTATAATAACTATCAAAGCTACACCGTCACTTAATAAAACTCAATTCCGCCGGCATTATTTTTACTCTTGTCTTAAATAACTAATTGATTTTTCCCGTTTTTATATAATAACCGACCCTATTGGTTTTAACGAAAATTACCTACTTGCAAAGGACTTTACTATAGTATAATAAAATCCATTTCAAATCAATTTGTTTCTTTGTTATTAAAAATAATTAAATATTTTATCCTGTCAAGAACCCAAATGTATTAAGCCAAATTTGTAATACTTATCAATGGCTATATAACCATATAATAAGATATATTTATAAACCAATTCTTTCAATTATTACAACTCACATTAATACTTTTTATATAATAAACAATATTAAGTAGCTCAATGGTTTTGCTACACCTACAAAAACCTTCATGGTATTACTATTCAAACGATCTTAAATATTACAAATCTCGTAATATTATAAATATTATAAATTTATCAAATTATTAATAAATGTTTCAAAATTATTTTATTTAACTGCTAGAGTTTATAAAACTGTTTTTATATATTTTACTGATTTTATGTATCTTTTTGTGTTTTTACGTTTTAGATAATATATATATATATACGTGACTATATTAATTAAATAAATCTATCATAAAGCATAATAACTAAGTTATACATATATATTGTTTTAGTGCTTTTAATATTTTCTTTTCCCTTTATATATGTTAATATTATTACTTCATATATTTTTATATTAAAACTAGTATCAAGCTAAAGCTTTTAACATAATAAATGTGTCGGTTAGGTTGCTAAGTAAATAATATTCTTGGTTAGGTTAATAACAGACTACTGTACGTAAGCCTGTGGTTAATAATAAGTAGTGAAGCAAAAATGGTAAGTATCAATGGCGCTCAAAAATATCTATCAGTGGTTATACATTAATAATTAATATTGCAAATAAAAAAAATTAAAAAATAGGTGTGAGGTGGATGTCAGGACGTCACAAATGCATTAATTATTTCAATTTATTTGTGCGAGGCATACCCATTTATTTCAATTATATTAAAAGCGTTAATTCGCTTTTTCCCTTTGAATACCATTAACAGCGGCATCATTCGCTGTGATTAATCCTTTGAAAACATTCGAGGGCGAACATTCAATTCCATACCTGACATATACCACGGCGTGTATAGCCGCCATTTTCTCATGCTTTAGCTCGGTATAAGAACATATATGCCTCATTACACAATTAAGTCGCATTTAATATTTAAGTGAATTAAAATCAAATCATACCATTATTTGAAGGATAATTCGATTATAAACATTAATTTAACATTTGCATTACAAGTTTATTACATTTGTGTACTTAAATCAAGTGAGCATGGTAAAAAGTTCGACTCACACTAGTGACAATAGTACGACTTACGCTAGTGACAATTACGCTAGTGACAATAGTAAGGAATTGCTGACTTACCATAAGGCAGTGCATGGTGAATTAATAACTTTAATTATGGTTACAGTATATCACTAACAAGATTTAAGTTTAATAAATTACATAATTTTCGTTTATTGTATTGTTAAGCACGAACATAGATTCATTCGTCTGAAGAATTCCTTATGTATACTACGTCTGACCATTTCATTATATATTCTACCTGATATATTCAATTTAGTCACAGGAGGTATATTTTATTTAATTAACAAATAAAGCATTACGAAATTATGAATAATAATTAATAACGAATTAGAATCAATATTAATTTGTTTTAAATCACTATTTTATTCTTCAACTCCATCACCGTGTATGAGAATGAAAGTGCTCGTCTCCTTACCTTGTGTTACATTCCACTTATAAAGAAAGGCATAGTAACCTGCCTACTTTTCTTTTGAGATATTTTATTTTATTCAATCCTTTGCATATGAGCATTATTATTGCCCATCCTTTTCATTTTTCCATTAGTAAGAGCGAAGTAACGCCCTTATTTCCATATTACTGTCACACACTACACAGCGACATTACGCTGTGATTTTCTTTTCAATATTTTCCTATTTTTATACCGTAATTTTGTTGAAGAATTAAAAGAGATAATAATTTAAATTTATTTTTCATTTGTTAAATAACAGAAAGATACCAAGTTACAACCAAACGGGTGGCTCAATCACTATAGAAGTAAGTACTCAAGCGATAATCCGCTTTATTGAGCGAAAACCCGCTCAGAGTACTAATTTTTATTATTATTATTATTTTCGCATGTAGATGGTTAGAAGGAATAAGCATAGAGCGGGCGGCCGTAAAAGAGATAGAATCGAGTATTTACTGCAGTTGCGTCGAGCTCAATTTTCCGACTTCCTGCGCAACCTGGGCGACCAACCGCCTAGTCGATCTGTAAGCCCTGACAAACGGCAGAGCGAAGAAACCGCTACGCCAGATCCTTCAACGTCAACTCAGGAAACCTCTTCATCTCAGCTACCATCACAATGCAGCGAGTCCTCGCCGCAAGTTACTGAATGTGCATCTTCCCCAGAAGAATCTGACGCATCTACGGTGAAAGTTTTTGCAAAAGAAAATCAGCCAGTTGATTCAACGGGTGATTCAGATATTGAATTTATCGAAGAAATTGAAGTTATTTCTAAACCTTCCTGTGATCCTATAATTAATGCATATTTTATGAAGATAGAAAGACTTGTTAGAATTACACTAACAGACAGCACTACAAACACGAGTGTAACACACGAATTTCCGGACGAAATGGAATCAGAATTTGAATAATAAATGACATTGATTATGTTATACTAATCAAAAGGTGCTTATTATTTTATTTGACAGACAACCATTCCTATTATATAATTTTATTGAGTTTAAATTAATTATTTATAAATTATATGACATAATTGGCCATTTAAGAAGTTTCATCTAATTTCCTTTTTTTAACCTGTAAGTAATTTACGGGTATATACTTGCCATAATTTAAATCTTGAATGACATAACCTGCTGTTTCATTAGAGGAGCGTTAAAACGCTCTTGTAACATATAAACCATCTGGTAAAATTAATCGAGAGCGTAGAACACGTCCTCTTTTTAACGACAAATTAAGGAACATACTTTATTGCCAAAATTAAAATTAAATTAGGAATATGGAAACTTGAAGTATACATGTAATGTATTTAACGTCATCTGGAGAATGAAATGTTGTTATAATTGACTTACAATATTATTATATTTTTGACAATCACGATTTCATCACCGTAAGAGTTAATCGCAAGCTCTCTCCATTCCCGGGTAAAGTCGGTGATGCAGATTGACCCATAATCAAAAGAGAGCACCTGAAATCAAATCACCTGAGGGATAGATTTGGGACAGGTACCTGATCGTCTACATTCTCACTTCCCAGGACGTGACAATCTTCTTAAAAGTAGATTTAAAGGACTAGCTTCGGGAATTGCTTTTTTCTTGTGATTATATGTAATTATTTTATTGTTGACCGAATTGTCGCGTGTATACACTAAGCTATATTACACACATATGACAAAATATTGTACAAACGACCGCATGCGCATTAGCAACCAATCAGTACGTCCAACAGGTTTGTCGTACATACGACACATGAAATAGCCTTAGGCTGAGATTACATGTGTCGTACGACAAGTCTGTTGGACGTTTCGATTGGCTCACGATGACACATAAGTGGGGTGTTTCCGTTGGAGAGTTACTAGATTTCTTGTCAGAAAAAAGTTGGGCGAAGACGAACATTTTACGTCGTAACAGTTCTAACCTACAATTGGTGGCTAAATTGCTGTGGTTGTTGTGAATTTAATAAAGTAATCTAGTAGTTTAATAAAGTACTCTAAAGTAATCTGCATAATGGAGTTCGAAGACATTAGTGTAAGTACATTTGTTCTTGCTTATAAAAATAACAAATATTATTTAATGTAAATGTATGAAATGCTGCATATACATAGTACAATATATATATATATATATATATATATAATAACATAACAAGCTCAAGGTAATTATAATAATAAGTAAATAAGTGAAATAATAAACTGAGCGCAGCAGGATATCAGTGCTTGAATTTCTTTATAGTAAACATATACAATAACGGACCCAGCCTCAATGACCTTGACCTTGATATATATTGTAGAGGTCACCTCCCTGAGTGATCTTCAAGAGGTTTTAGCCGTCGCTCATTGTTTGTTAAAAAGTTATTAACACGAAAAGTTTAAAAAGTAGAACGTAATTTTTCGACACCGTGTAAACATTTAAGAAATTACCATGTGGTATATATGTGGTAGAATACAAATACATTGACTACGGATTAGTCTGTCCTTTTTACCGGGTGGCCTCCATTTGGACACGTAACGATTGGACACCAATTTACAACCGATGATAAGACGCTACGACAATGTACGTGCGCTGGCTCTAAGTCTGCAATATATTAGCAAAGTTCATTCTAATAAGTAAGAGTCAAAATTAGATGTAGAGTAAACATTGCTTTGTCTTGCAAAGTACATGCGTGCATACAGTATGGATACTTTCCCAGTATAAACTTTCTTACTTTAATATTCTTAATTTTTTATACTGGGAAAGTATATTCCCAGTATAAAAAATAATAAGTATATGCTAGTAGACGGGGCTTCGCCCGTCATCTAGTACTCTTCCACATAAAAAAATAACAAAACTTTGGGGTGACCAAAAGTACTGCGTGGAAGTTACAATGTAGAACTTTGCTTTGCGTGGAACCTAACCTAACCTAACCTAACCTAACCAAGTTCTATTTTCCGAAACTGGAGCCCGGGACACATACGCTCGTTTTCAGCCCGCTTCGCAGGAGGGCGGGGGTGGAGGGGCTTTGCCTGTTAAAAACTTTTTATCAATCAACGAGCGGCGGCTAAAATCTTCTGCAGATTATCGGAAGAATAATCTGAATAATATGTATCAAGATCAAGTCCTCACTTCGCGTAGATAACTGAAAATTTGTGCAAAATTATTAACCTTCTTTTGTTAATAACTTTTTAACAAACAATGAACGACGGATAAAACCTCTTGAAGGTCACTTAGGGAGGTGACCTCTACAATATATGTCGAGGTCAAGGTCATTGAGGCTGGGTCCGTTATTTTATATATTTACCCTCGAATTCATATATGTAATACTACTATATGGCCAGCCGCTCTGAAATCGAAGTGAAAGTAATGGCACACGCAAAGAACTATGTTCGCAATGCGCATGCGCGAAAATGAAAGTGAAATTTCAACCTACGCGTAGCAGTTAGAGGAACCTACGCGTCGCAAGGGAACATTTGTAAATGATTGCGGTTTATAATTTTATTTACATGTTGCATCTTACTCTTGTATCCAATGCGATTGATAAAATTCAATGACCCTGTGTATAAAAACCATGAAATCGTCGTAAAATAACATTATCGTTATCGTCTTACGCAGAGCTCGACAAAAACTGCACGCCGCGGCCGATTTTCAGTTGACTCCGCTTAGCGCTCTCCCCTTGCCGCACGCACCTCGGCGTAGCCTACAAGCTGCGAGCACTTCAGGAGCGTGACTCGGGAGTCACGGGTGCGTTCTGGGAGACTCTATTAGCGCTATCTATATATATAAAATCCCTATTCTGTCGTTGAATTGATCGGGTACTTCCCAACATGCTAGAAACACCAAATTTCGCATGGTGATAGGGGTTTACCTCCAGGTAATGGGAAAATTCTTGAAATCTTTAATTTCGGTCTAGGGACTACCTAGTGTAGACAGGTTATTTTACTAGTTTAGCTATAGTGTCACTTATCTACAGATTTTCAGCGCTAAATAGCGTTTCTCTATATGTTTCAAATAGTTTCCCACATCACCCATGAGGTACTATTTTTGACGCATTTTTTTTAAGTGGTATCCCCAGTAGGCCTAGTCCACTGATGACTCAAACGATCCTATAATTAATTTATAAAAGCGGAATAAGATAATAAATGCAATTTAATCCGACATTTGGGATCTCTTAATGGCAAGAGAAGGAATGTCGATTTCCAGATTCGATGTCGCGATCCGCATAAGACGCGGTAAAGAATTATCATTTAAAGAAGAACGCTTCTCATTTTTTATTAATTTCATTTTAGAGAATGAAGTCTCACATAAATATGTGGATCCAAACATAGAATAAATACGAAGAACAGTGTCTTGAATTGCAAGATGAATTATGCAACTTGCAAAATGATATCTCTCTTTAAACGATTAAAGAAACCGGTATCTATTTTTACAAGAAATTGAAAAAGTCGTCATATCCTAAGCTTCGTGATTTCGGACTTCGTATTTATTCTATGTTTGGATCCACATATTTATGTGAGACTTCATTCTCTAAAATGAAATTAATAAAAAATGAGAAGCGTTCTTCTTAAATAATAATTCTTTACCGCGTCTTATGCGGATCGCGACATCGAATCTGGAAATCGACATTCCTTCTCTTGCCATTAAGAGATCCCGAATGTTGGATTACATTTCATTTATTATCTTATTCCGCTTTTACAAATTAATTATAGGATTGTTTGAGTGATCAGTGGACTAGGCCTACTGGGGATACCACTTAAAAAAAAAAACGCGTCAAAAATAGTACCTCATGGGTGACGTGGAAAACTATTTGAAACATATAGGGAGACGCTATTTAGCGCTGAAAATCTGTAGATATGTGACACTACTATATCTAAATAGCGCTAATAAAGTCTCCCAGAACGCATCCATGACTCCCGAGTTACGCTCCTGAGGTGCTCGCAGCTTGTAGGCTGCGTCGAAGTGCGCACGGCAAGGGGAGAGCGCTAGGCGGAGTCAACTGAAAATGGGCCGCGGCGTGCAGTTTTTGCCGAGCTCTGGTCTTACGTAATCTTGCAAGTTGGATAACCTCCAATGGCTAAGACAATCAAGTAAGGGCTGCGTACATCAGAGAAAGCTGCTTTGCAATTGTGTAAAATTCGTGAATGTGATTGGTATATGCTTTTAGATGCAATCAAAATTAAGATCATAACCAATCAGATTTACGGTTTCTACAACAGTTGCAAAACAGCTTTTCCTGCTGAACGCAGCCGTAAGGTATTAGGTTTTTATTACGTGTAACGGTATAAAAATATTTCTTCTGGGAATCTAATCGACGTTTTCTTCATTTCCAGAGTTAATTTTTAATCTTGAACGATTGAAATTTTCGTTAGATGCAATTTGCGATCTGAAACAATTAACCTGTAAATACCTGTATTATATTAACCTGTATCAACCGCCTGCGCAGAATACTTTGCGCACAACTGCCAAAGTAACTTATTCTCGTCTTACTTAATCGGATCTCGGTTCTCTTACTTCCACTTACGGACACTGGCCATATAGTAGTATTACATATCACAACAAAATTACCTTTGTAAAAAAAGGTACAAAAAAAGCGCCAAGTATACGCGCCTGAAGTTCTTTCAAAAACGGACTCTACAAAACTAATGATATTAACAAATTGCGCCAACTACAATAGGTACTTATGCAAACCAGAAAATCTATTACTTTATTATTACTCTTTGGACGATATTCCTTGTTGATTCTGATTTAAGACCATCTTAAGTACAATCATAAGATATTTGAAACCAATCACACAGTCGTATTAGCATCTTAAGACACTACTTCAGATCGTCTGGAAATAAGAAGGGACTGTGAATACTGGCCTTTGATATTAAAAAATAAAGGACATAATAATATTAAGCAAATATTTTTATACGAATAAATATTTTAATACATATAAATATATTTATTAATACAAATAAGTGTTTTTTTTCAAAATACTTGGCGCTGCTAAACCGAATCATTATGTTAATTGCCTCATTCTCTTTCTTTCTCTCTTGTGAATGCGTGCATGTGTGTGTATGTGTGTGACATTAGAATTAAGCATAGAATAAGTTTAACTACATTCGTACATATGTGTATTTCAGCGAGTTGTTATGTAATTTAGAGTTTAAGGAAATTATTGTAATCTTTAGATTATTTAAATACTAAGACAATTTTTGATTCGGTTTAGCAGCGCCAAGTATTTTGAAAAAAAAACACTTATTTGTATTACTAAATATATTTATATGTATTAAAATATTTATTCGTATAAAACTATCTGCTTAATATTATTATGTCCTTTATTTTTTAAAATCAAAGGCTAGTATTCATAGTCCGTTCTTATTTCCAGACGATCTGAAGTAATGTCTTAAGATGCTAATACGACTGTGTGATTGGTTTCAAATATCTTATGATTGTACTTAAGATGGTCTTAAATCAGAATCAACAATGAATATCGTCTAAAGAGTAATAATAAAGTAAAAGATTTTCTGGTTTGCATAAATACCCATTGTAGTTGGCGCGATTTGTTCATATCATAAGTTTTGTAGAGTCCTTTTTTGAAAGAACTTCAGGCGCGTATACTTGGCGCTTTTTTGTACCTATGTCACGTCCGGGGAAGTGAGAATGTAGACGATCAGGTACCTGTCCCAAATCTATCCCTCAGGTGATTTGATTTCAGGTGCTCTCTTTTGATTATGGGTCAATCTGCATACACCGACTTTACCCGGGAATGGAGAGAGCTTGCGATTAACTCTTACGGTGATGAAATCGTGATTGTCAAAAGGAAAATAATGTGATGTTACGTCCCGGCTAATCGCGGCTGCAAAGAATGCAGGACTCGGACGTGTAGCACAGGACTAGATCACTGTTTCGGGTTACCGAATCCGAGGATTCTACCCGGGGATACTCGTGATCAGAGTGATTTCGCCAGGAGTGCAGTTCTCGCGGAAGGGTGCCAGGGTCGCTCTTTGTGAAAAATTTCGGTTCAAAAAAAAAAAAAAAGGGGTGGCCGATGGCGAATTTATTCGAATTTACTTCCCCCTAATTAAACCGATCATTTCGTTATAACAACGCGTGCATCTATGGACCGGTCGGTAGGTCGTTAATTGTGCGGAACAATAGGTACAGATTACATCAATCACACGGGGCCCGATGTTCAATTTATGAGTCTCCGTTTTCGCGTACGCGTTATGATAGATGGGTCCGATTCGTGACGATGTGCATTGTTCGCATAACGCGGCTTGTGTTTCGACGTCTTTGTATCCGCGTGTGATCACGCAAAGTGCCATCGGGTTGTATGAAAATGACTCAACCTCATTAGCTCATTAATGGACGACTGCAATACTGTTCTGACCTTTACTTTGAATGAGTTACTTTCATTAACTTATCATTAGAAAGCTGTATTAATATTCTGAATTTTAACTTGACTGAGTCGATAACTTCATTAATTTATCATTAGGCCGGTGTAAGTTGAGAGGTAATAGTATGATAATTTCACTTACCCAGGGGTTCTTGGTTACTCTCGATCCAGCGCTGTACCTTGATCTCTTGTGCCAGCCTATCGTAATGAGTTCGGCGAGGGTCCCCCTCGGGAATATCTTGGCACAGAGGGTACCGCAGGTTGCATGAAATGGGGACCAGTCTCGTTGCCCACGTGGCTTCGTTGCTTCCGTTCGTGATTAGAATCACTCGATGTGATACGACAGAGTGGCTGGTCACTCTCGGTTTCGTGAGTCGCGTTGTGATCGAATTATTGTTATTCCTGTTAGTGTCACGGTCGCGTGGTCGGAAAAGTGCCTCGTACTCTGGGTCAATGTAGTGAGGCTCGATGCCGTAATACTGCGAGACAACGGTGTTCACTGACTCTAAGTTAGAAAATATACGAGCTAAACGTCTTGCTCGGTGTTTCTTTCCTCCTCGTCTCGTTTTCGGCATTAGAACTTCGTCATTTATGCAAAAGTTAATGTTAAAAACGTGCGCGCCTCAGTTAGGGTGTACCTTGTGATGAGAGTGGTGCGGAAAGGGATTCGTTACCGAGTGACCGTCCCGTGCGTTGTCCGCACTGTAAGACTGTCAGCTCAGCGGAATGAAGACCAACGTGCGTTGTCCGCACTGTAGGCTCGTTAGTTGGTTGCACTCACACACAAACCCAATGACCGAAACTGAGGTAGCTGCGTAAAATTTATAGTCGCTGAATTATGATCAAATCGGCTTGGTGGTCAAAAATAAAATAAATCGTAATTCAAGCACACAAAATACATATATTCTAAATAAAATGAATTGGTGGAAATACAATTATTCTTACAAAATTTAAGTTAACTACTACGGTTATTAATGCTAACGTCTAACTCTAAGATAACTCTGAAGTACTAGTATTGAAAAATATTCTAAGTCGAGATACGAAGGTTGAAAAAAATATTCTAAGTCAAGATACGAAGATTGAAAAATATTCTAAGTCGAAATACGAAGGAATGGAAAAGTTCTAAGTTCGAAATACGAAGGTTGAAAAAATATTCTAAGTCAAGATACGAAGATTGAAAAATATTCTAAGTCGAAATACGAAGGAATGGAAAAGTTCTAAGTTCGAATTAGAGATTGAAATAGAAAAAGGCTAACCGTGGCCCTTGAGTGTCGAGTGAACCTCTTGGTTCGGAGTCGCGAGTCGAACTGAATTTTTCCGGTCCTGCACTGAGGTCCTTTGTTTTCGGCGGCTCGGTGCTGCGGCGGTTCGGTAGTGGGGGTCCCCTCTCTCGTGAGAGTGGGTTGGAGAGTGGGACGTCCCTCGTGGAAGTAGGAGTACAGACAAAATGGCGGTTCCGAGGTGCGTCTTGTGCGCGTCGTTCGGACCGTTGAGAGAAAAGAGAAAGTTCGATTTTTACCGGGACGTGACAGTGATCAATATTGACCGTAACTTGATATCTCTCTATTATTTAATAAATAAAAAATGAATTTAAATTATTATCTCTTTTATTTCTTCAACAAAATTATGGTATAAGAATAGGAAAATATTGAAAAGAAATTCACAGCGTAATGTCGCTGTGTAGTGTATGACAGAGGTATAATATGAAAATAAGGGCGTCACTTCGCTCTTACTAATGGAAAAATGAAAAGGATGAGAAATAATAATGCTCATATGCAAAGGATTGAATAACATAAAATATCTCAAAAGAAAAGTAGGCAGGTTACTATGCCTTTCTTTATAAGTGGAATGTAACACAAGGTAAGGAGACGAGCACTTTTATGCTCATACACGGTGATGGAGTTGAAGAATAAAATAATGATTTAAAACAAATTAATACAGATTCTAATTCGTTATTAACTGTTATTCATAATTTCGTAATGCTTTCTTTGGTAATTAAATAAAATATACCTCCTGTGACTAAATTGAATGTATCAGATGGAATATATAATGAAATGGTCAGACGTAGTATACATAAGGAATTGGTAGACGAATGAATCTATGTTCGTGCTTAACAATACAATAAACGAAACTTACGCAATTTATTAAACTTAAATCTTGTTAGTGATATACTGTAACCATAATTAAAATTATTAATTCACCGTGTACTGCCTTATGGTAAGTCAGCAATTCCTTAATATTGTCACTAGCGTAATTGTCACTAGCGTAAGTCGTACTATTGTCACTAGTGTGAGTCGAACTTT
>NW_020825161.1:0-27652 GCF_003672135.1 Ooceraea biroi
ATCTAACTGATACCCTGCGCTTTCAGCCACATGACGATCTAAGGGTTATCTCGACGCGCGACTGTCTGGTCATCCCGTTTTTTCGTGTGCTGCTAAACTATCCCTCGACTCGCCCCAGCACTGCTATGTTAGACCGCTACCCCTCTCGTCTGTAGGCATGCTTTCCCGTGGCCCATGACATTCTCGCGATCCGCGTGTGGATCATCGCATAATTTTTTCCTATTTTTTATCTTTTTATATATCTATTTTTTATGCATTTAAATTCTTATCGCGTAATGACCGTCCACTGGGGTTAATGACATTGATGAATGAAGCTTCCCCTGGGCAGTGAGCCATGGTAACTGGTCTTTCATGGAGCCGATTAAGGGCGACGCGAATTCGTCTGGCTGAAGAGTAGCGAAGGACAGTGTGTTTTTTAACACTTCCTTTTCCAGCTCGCAACGTTGTTGAATAACGTCACGATACAACGATGTCATCTGATGTCGTATATGTTTTTCTACGTACACGAATTTAGAGTTGACGTAGGTGAAAATATCAAGGTTCTCCACAGGGATGTCTCTTCGCTCCGCGAAGGTGTTTCCCTTTTCTGCCTCCAAGATAAATAGTTTAGGATGCTCCGTGGTGAGTAGGGTGTATCCACACACGGCTTGACTTCCTCCTGCTGTCAAGGCAAAAGTTGTATCCTGACTGACAAGAGTATAAATAGTCTGATGAATGGTATCCATTATTCCATTCATTTTAACTGCCGTTCCTTCATACAGTACGTTGTACTGGTGGAAATTACAAGACGATGTGGGCATTGGTTTCCAATATGAATATCCATCGTCAAAATCGATGCAAAAACCGTCGCTCAGTGTGCAGACAGTTCCTGATCTTAGCATTACTTTTCCAGAATTTAGGTGCACAGGAACATAGGATGACTTTAATGATATCCGTACAGTTCCATCTACTACGACGTTGTGCCAAGTCCCGTAAGGGTCGGAGAATTGTGTACCCTTGCAGGTTCCATCATGGTTTATCGTTCCGGCAAGCAGGATGCTGTGAACGGTGGTAGTATTAGGCTTCAGTTTGGTGACGATCCCTCCCAGTCCTATGGAGAAGGTCCCTTCCTGAAAAGCGTGGTAGCACTTGACTCTGGAAACTTCCTGTAGGTACTCTAGTCGTGCATTGGCTACAGCTGATATATGCGAATGCATTCCACAGTACTGTATCACTCGCGATATTTCAACTTTGCACTGTATCACTTCCACGTAATTATATTCCGCAGTTGTAGTAACTGAATGTGTGTGTCAGATGTATTTAACGATTGGTGCTTAAGTTCACAGTCTCTGACACCTAGCAATGATACTGTGGTTACATTTAAATGCTGACCTCCACAATCGAATCCAATGAGTCCGTAGGTTGTGGGGATTAATACGAATAACATAATTCCTGATAACGGCTTCATTGTTCTATGGACAATGTTACAATTATTCAGCTTAATAAATATTGCCAATAATTCGTTGGTGTTACCATATGCTTTCAACCTGACACGCATGAGTGTGTTAGCTCATTTTTTTCCAAATTATAAATGAAACAAGTAGTTAACAAATCTGAATCTTGTAATTGGCCTCGTGTTCTTAAATTCCTAAATTTTAAGTAACATCTTTCACATTGATCTATCATAACAATATCGGATAATTTATTGTTACACATGGCACATCGGAAAATCATTGTATTAAAACAATTTGTAAAATAATGTAGTGTCTCGAATATTCCTTCCATAGGGCCAACCGAAGTTTCAATATTAATGCTGGGTAAAAATATTTGATTGTGCCAACAAAATACGCAATAATATTTCCGATCTTGTTCATTCAGAACTCGATAAACTCGTACACATTTAACCAAATTAACTTCCGCCATTATAATTATTTTATTATTCCGACTTAGGTTTTATATAATCAAAATTTTTCGTGTATGTGTTATACAAAAAATCTGTGTTTGACATATCAATCCTATTTAAGTTGTCATGTCCCAAAAGTTCTCTATAAATACTCTTGCAATGTATACAATAACTCATGGGTCGTTTCTGAAAAAGTTGCTCGTTGCAACTTACGCAGGTTCCTAAATCTACGGTCCCGCTGGCAATGTAATGCGTAATAATAATTTCAAAATTACTAGTATTGCTTTCCTTACTAAAACAGGACATACAATATAAATGTCGTGTTAATCGATGTACAACCTTAATATTAACTATGCATTTTGCCTGATTTAAAACTAGCGGGTCTAAAGTCTTCCTAGACTGCGCATGATTATTCATTATATAGCCTTAAAATTATTTCTTATATTAATGATGACATGTATTTATGTCTAATGCTATTTTTCCCTTTACAAAGTTTAATCAATTAAGGAAAATTAGCATTTCTACGGAACTCTATTGTTATTAAAGTTGGATTTTCATTATTCAAAATTTGAGTTAAGGTAACATCAGTTATATCTGAAAAAAAGTCATTTAATATATTAGTACATTCAATACATCCGTTTCCGCGAATGTATTTATGAAACGTTAATATCTTTCCACAATCCGAGCAAGCAGTTAGAAAATCTAACGAATTGCGTTGGTTTAATATTAATCCGTGTTGAAAAATAAATTCGTAATCTGAAAATCCAATATCTGGATTATTGTAAATACAAGCGGCACAACTTATATCTCCCGTATTAATATGTTTAAAATAATAATTCTGAATACACAATGATTCATATTTCAAATGATGGATTATCAGCCCGTTAGGGTTAATGCTCTGCATTGCAAAAATCTAAATTTTTTTTTTTTTTTTTTTTTTTTTTTTTTCTACCCCATCCTAAGAGGATATAGCTGGATTTCGTTATCTACCCAACGTACCACAGTAGGATTGGGTATATCATAAAAATCCTCGTTATTTGCCCGCAACTGTTCAATGAGTGCTGTAAGTATGTCGTTGCAGTATGCACAATTTTGAATTGGCGCGTATGTTAATAATGGTACGTGACATAATTCACACAAAACCTGTGGTTTATGAGTTCCTATAACTAACTCGTGCCGATATATATATGGAATATAATAATTATTAAATAATTGTGGATATCTATTATAGCAAAAAGAACAAAGTACCTTGGTATCTGGAAATCTGTAAAGACCTGAGGTCTGAACGCAAGTAGCTATTGAAAGTCTTTGAAGATATTCTAATATTTTAGAGCGAGTTCTAGTACCGCTCTGTTGCTTAATTCCTATACACATGAAAACTTTACTTATTTAATTAGTAATCCTAAAATGTGTAATGCCTTATGATTAATAAACAAATGTTGAAGCTCAGCTATCGTGATGCCTCACGTTGTTGTGTGATGAAACAACTGACGATTGCCAGGTTCATGTTTTGAGCTCGGCTCAAGTCTTTAATCCTGAAACATACAAAATAATTAGGGCTCATCCAGGATCTAAATGGGATATTTTGAGTTTATCCATATGGACTACTCGGGGTTGATTTTGAAACAAAATTTTTGCATTACTGGGTGGTAATATTTCCAATATTTGATAAGGTCCGGTATAATGATCAACAAATTTTCCTTTACGTGGTTCTTTCAATAAGAAGACGTTATCCCCTTCCTTAAAATCATATGGGCGCACTTGTCTGTCATAATATCGCTTGCTTCGTTCTTTTGATTGTATCAAATTTTGTCTGGCCATTTCCTGTATTTCGTTTAACTTATGAAACAAATTTGTTAAATATTCGCAATATGTTATATCCGTTTCTTCCTCTGTGGGAACAAAAGAGCTTGGGGTACGAGGTATTCGCCCGAATACTAACTGAAATGGGGAGTACTGAGTACTCTCGTGTACACTCGTATTATAAGAAAACATAGCCATAGGTATGTATTCGTCCCATTCATTGTCTTTACTGATTTGTAACTTAAGATATTCTATTAACACGTGGTGTGATCGTTCTATAGATCCATTTGATTGCGGATGGTAAGCTGTAGTTTTCAAATGTCTGATACTAAACTTCTTTGTAATATTTCTCATTAAAGAAGACAAAAAATTGGCACCTTGATCCGTTAAAATTATCTTAGGTGTTCCATACAAACAAATAAAATGTTTAATAAAAGCATCAGCTATTGTTAACGAAGTAGCTTCATGTAAAGGTATGGCAACTGAATACTTAGTCAATAGATCCTGTATTGTTAAAATATATATGTTCTTTCTTTTTGTTGCAGGTAGTGGTCCTACAATGTCCATGGATACTTTATCAAAAGCACGACCTGGAGTATCCGTGATTATCATTGGTTGCTTTGTTTTTATTCTCGTTAATTTCCGTAACTGACAATGCCTGCATTTCTGAATAAATTGCTGTATATCCTTTTTCATTGTATTCCAATAATAATGGGGTCGTAATCTATTGTAAGTTTTTGTTACGCCTTTATGTCCTCCTACTGCTGAAGAGTGCGTTTCTTCTATCAACGGTAATCTTTCAATTTCTGTTGGGGTCTGAACAAGACCATGACAAATAGTTACCTTAATTGTGAAATCATTTAAATATTTAATAATTTGTTTTTGGACATATCCCCATGGTATGTCATCGAACTTATTCGTTTTCCTTATACTGATCGAAGTTAACTGTAATTCCCGTATTGCATCTGCTAAAGATGATGCACAACTTTTAATATTGTTGGTTTCTACCAAAGTTCGATCGTTTAATTTCAAGGGTAAAGCAATTAACGTTTTGTTCCTTAATGCGGAAACCTTAACTCTTTCGTACATAATATCCTGATATTTGGGGAACAGTCCGGCACTTTGCAATTCCCTTGCGCCGTTGTCCAATGGATTTCCGTTTAAATAAATAAATATTACCAAATTATCACTTTGCTTTAACAAATTATCGCGAGTTTCCGTTATTGTTACCCGTGAAGCGTCCTCTCCTACCGCTATAGGTACAGAGTTGCGCGGGACTAACTCGTTTTGGTCCTCCTCTTCGCTACTAGAATCTTGGCTATAAAATATGTCTTCCTCTGATTCGAAATTTAATGGCTCGTTAGTGTTTACCGGGGTGCCTTCCTCTAAATTTTCCTGATTATCTTCCTCTACAATTTCAATAGGTTGCTCTATCGGTTCCTGTGATTGTTCATTAATATGATCGTAATTAGAAATAACTGTATCTGGAGGTCGACTTGTTGGAAATGAAAATAAAGATTCATTGGATGATTCATCCAATGTATCAGGTAGATCTGTAATTAAAGGTAATGTTACAGCTAATGGTGGATTTCGTGATAACGCATCGGCGTTATTATTCAAGCTTCCTTTTTTATATTGAATATCATAATCGAACTCTGCCAACTTAGTTCTCCATTTCCAAAGTCTAGAAGATGGATCTTTAATGGAATGTAACCAAACTAAAGGTTTGTGATCCGTAACGATAGTAAACTTCCTTCCGTACAAATATGGCCTAAAATGATTCGTGCAATATACCATAGCCAAACATTCTTTCTCTATGGTTGAATAATTTTGTTCTGCTCTATTAAGTATACGCGAAACATATGCACAGGTAAATCTTTTCCTATTTTTCCCTGACTTAAAACGCCTCCAATTGCATATCCGGATGCATCTGTAGTTAAAATAAAAGGCTGTGTAAAATCTGGATATTGCAATATGGGTTCTGTGCATAAAAAATTCTGGAGAGTAGCAAACGCTATTGCTTGTGGAGATTCCCAAACAAAGGGTCGATCTTTCTTCAATAACTCGGTTAATGGTTTAGCAATTTTTGAAAATTCTGGTATAAATCGTCTGTAATAACCTGCCAAGCCAAGAAATTGTTTAATATTTTTGGCATTACGTGGAATTGGAAAATTCTTGATAGCTTTAACCTTTTCAGGATCTGGTTTAACACCTTCAGAACTAATTATGTGTCCTAAATATCCAACTTCTTTGCGAAGAAACTCGCATTTATCAGGTTGTAATTTAAGGTTGGCTTCCCTTAATCTTTTCATTAGCCTTGCAATTTTTACATTGTGCTCTTGCAATGATCGAGCATAAATAACTATGTCGTCAACGTAAACAAATAATTCATTTCCCTGTAATCCGATAAGTACGGTATCCATTAATCGTTGAAAAGTAGAAGGGGCATTCTTTAATCCAAATGGCATTCGTTTATACTGATAATGCCCGTACGGTGTGGAAAAAGCTGTTTTACACGCATCTTTCGGATTCATTGGTATTTGATGAAACCCGGAGGCTAAATCTAATACCGTAAAATATTTTGCATTTCCTAATTGGTCAAGAATATCTGTAATATTTGGAAGAGGGTACGCATCTCCTATAGTTTTTTCATTGAGGTGGCGAAAATCTATAACCATTCTCCATCTTTTATTTCCTGAAGAATCTGATTTCTTAGGTACTATCCAAACTGGTGAATTGTAAGGGGAAGTAGAATGTTCTATTATGCCATCAGCTAATAAAGCATCTACTTGTCTATTAATTTCATCTTTATGAAAAGGGGAAAAACGATATTGCTTCTGATGGATAGGAACTTCAGTTATGGTTGGGATAGAATGCTGTGTAGCATCTGTATGTTCTAAATGATCAGTTGGCAACTGAAATCTGTCCTGATAATCGTTAATCAAAGCAAGAAGATTATCTCTTTCCTCGGAGTTGAGATGATCCATGCGTAATAACTGCGAAATTACTTTAACCCTTTCCTGTGGGGTTTTGTAAGTAATACTAAAACTACCAAGATGATCAGGGACTGATTGGTTCCAACTAAAATTACCACAGGGCATTTCCTTGCCTCGGCATGGTTCCTGGGTTTCAAATGGAGATTTTTCCAAATTACTAGGATTAATAAGGGATTCATAACGATTGTACGACGTAAGACTGGGCTTTCTGCATGCCCTCGGGCGGCAGGAGCTGACTGAACCTCCTCAGAGATTTCAGAGTTTTCGAAAGGATTAGCAATATCATATTCTTCCAAAACAATGGAGGGAACCTCCATGTCGTATGCTAAATCTGTAGTATTATATATGGGAAGGTGTGCCTTTCCGTTTATATTAGTAACAAGAGCTTTCCCAAGGTAAATTCCCTCAACGGACTTAATCAAAGGTATGTATCCGCTTTTCACCTCAGGATTTACAATCTTAACATGAAACGGTGTAACTGAACGTGGCTCAAGATGTATGTACTCTACCTCGGTAAATGGCATACATGTATCATCATAAATTAACCGTTTGTTCTTAAAATCTATGGAAGCGTTATGCTTCCTCAAAAGACTAGTACCGAGAATACCGCATTGTACAAAATTTATATCGTCCGGTACTATGTGAAACTGCACTAATTCTCCCAATAATGGTATATCGACCGATCCTAAAGTGGAAATAACATTAGGACTAATTCCCTGTAAGTTAAAAGTATGATATTTATTAATCGAAATATCTGTATCAACATACTTTTCCTTTATCAAATTTATGTCGGATCCTGAATCTATCATAAAAGTACAATTACCCTTTAACTTTGAAGATGCAAGTGTAATGATGGGTGCCTGGGTGCCTTAAAAATCTTAGTTACCTTTACGGCCTGCAAAGCTATTGAGTTATCGGTTCCCGAAACTGAACTGTCTTTGGGGAATTCGGGTGTCCTAGTATACCTGCGCTCGGGCGGACACCGCTTGTTCCCGGAACGCCTTCGGCGTTTCCCGAATTATTAGTGCTTTCTTTATTCATATTTATATTTCCAGAGGTTTCTAAAGATTTCTTATACGCCAACTTGCGACAATTATTAATAAAATGTCCTGGAGTTTTGCAATAATGACAAACTTGATCTTGCGGAGTATTTGGTCCTGGTTGTCCCGGTGTTAAAGGTTTAATAATCGGGCCTCCCTTATAAAACGGTACGTTAGGACGGCGAATTGGATTCACTGTTTGCGAAGGTAATACATTGCGAGACCACGATGAATCTACAGCTCGAGGTTCCATATTATTATTTCGTGGCGGAAAATCTACTCGTGGAGAAAAATTATATTTTAAATTACTCGTGGGTTTTTTCCGACGTGATCTGCCTCTAATGTTTTGGTCAACTGAATTGTTCTTGTTATGGCATTATTCAAATCATATATTCTTCCCTCTAACTTTACGCGTACCAATAAATCAGACGGTAGTCCTTTATGAATGCTTCAAGGCATTCATGATCGATCTTTCCCTCCTCATACGGTGTAAGACACAGACCGCCTTGTATACTGTTACGTCCCGGCCGACCGCGGTAGTTGATTAACTCGGGCAATGACACGGGGCTGGATCGCTGTTTTCGGGTATTAACGAATCCGAGAATTCTCCCCGGGGATACCGCTATCGGAGTAATTTCGTAGAGGGAAACGGGTCTAGTTATCGCCGGGTGCAAGAGCTAGAGTGCTTATTTCGTCGCCCTGTACCCGCACCACGGTCGGGTCGGGGAAATCGAGAATACTTTCACCGGCTGCCTGTGACAAACTGAGCAGTGCCGAATATTCGCGCGCACAGGTATCGCAGCTTAGCACCGGAGAGTAAGACGCAAGGTTACTTCTGCAATCGTGGCACGTAGGAATGTATCGTGTGAATCCTACCACTAAATCGTGCTTCTGTATTAGCTCGCAACTCAATTTCTCTGAAGTGGAAATGGCGTTGGTATAGCAGTTCCGACAGAACAAGTTTCTAGACTCTGGATGGAAGTAGGCCGAATACTTCATGCACGAAGTGGCGGTGGTCCGCAATTGATGATCCAGTATGGGAGGAGGAGGTCGGGAGAGGCTAAATCTACGCGTTATGAAGCGGCACATCACACGTTATTGCGCCCGCTTCCGGGATAAGTAAGTTCTGTTAAGCTGACCGGGGCAGGAAGGGCGGTGCATGCCCCAAGAAGCGATGTTCGTTCTTCGATTTGTCGTAGGGTATAGGGGAGAGGGGTAAGGTAAAAGAAATATGCATACAGTTGGTTAGCTTACGCTACTTCGGTAAATTTATTAAACAAACTCCATTTCCTCGGGGAATTCGGTCGTAGTAGTTTCATTTGTTACTGGGTCTGTGGAGGTTACCCGAATTAACCGTTCTATGGTAATCACCTGGGGGCGAATAGTTTCGTTCTCTGGGGGACGATGAATGGTTTCAAGCTCCTCGGTCGTGTCGGAATCGTAAGTCAAATCAATGACTTCGATTTGAGGTGAAGGGGTAGGCGCTCGGCGGGTGATCTCAATCAACCGGATGATCGGTCGGGCGGGAGCGTTTGCCCGCTGTGGTCGCTCCGCTTCTCGTCGCTGGATTTCCAGAGCAGGATAAGGGGGTGTGATGGGTTCGTACCACTCTGATCCTATCGGGGAAGGCGTTCGTTCGCCCGGGGTGGTGTACGAGTCTCTGCTGCCAAAGGCTCGTTTCGAAGGAGTGTAGTAGGTTGACTGGGCGAAGTTTCGCTCAGCGAGGGTGCATCGATTGATGACTCGGTTAATCCAAGCAGAAATCTCTCGAATGCCTCGCGACGTTTCTGCAAGAGGGTTTCGATCCTTGCCCTCTTCTTCTTCCCGGCGCGAAGTCGACGGGGGGGTCTCGGTGTCTGGAAACCAGGTCGTAGTGAGCGAGAGTCCGCTCGAGAAATGAGCGTTATTTGCCCGAGAAGAGGTTATGTTTCCCGACGAACACGTGGCTCGAATAATACACGTTGAGGTTAGACGTTGAGGTTATATCTCACGACAACACGTGGCTCGAATAATAAGTAAGGTGGCACGACCAAAGTGAATAATTAATGGTTTAAATTACGTAAGCAACAATATAGCAGTGGGCTTAAATGTAAATATAAGTTGTACTCACCGTTGCTGGCCACATGTCTTGGAGGTTAAAACTCTAGCGTAGCGTGCGTCTACTGGATTTGGAGGTTAGCTGCCTCGTGGTCGTCCTTCTCGTGGTAGATCGTTTGTAATATGCACCACGACTTCGTATTTTAAAACGCGCACACTTATTTATTACTAAGTTCGCTCGACGGCGGCTGCTGCACAAGAGAACGATCGCGGCGGATGTTCCGAGTATATAGTCGGAGATTTGTGTTGTCTAGTTCCGTCGGGTGGCGTTCCGAGTTGTAACTAGGAACTAGGGCTGGTGACGTTAGTTACAACTAGCGTCGTCTGATTGGTCTAGTTCCGAACTAGGATTTTAGTAACTTGTCCAAACCTTACTCTAAGAACTTGCCCAATTCCCAAGTTTGTCCAATAGTGTTAGTGATATGTAACAGCTTCTGATTGGTCTATTTTCGAACTAGTCCAAATACTTGGCCAATGGCGTTGGGATTTGTTCAAGTGTTTTTCCTTATAATCTAGCGCTCGCAATTATTACTATATATAGTCTAACGCTGGAGATTGTTATTGTAAAAGGAAATTTTTAATTCTGCGGTAGCGGTGGACGTGACACCTCCCCCCATAGAAGAAAATGTTGGACGTTCCTATTCCAACATTTTCCGTAAATGTTATGGTGGACTATATTGTCATCTGACATCGCATGGTTAATTTCCTATATTCTTAGTATCCTTATCATCTAGCTTATGCAAATATTTGTTAAGTTCGCCATAGTCTTTTGTCATAATGGTTTTTTCCTCACCAAGCACTTTGCTGTTGTGTTCGTGGTTGCTGCTTTGTTCTTTCTGTCGTAGCGGTTGCATCTCCGTCTTTGGTGCCTCCGGGTCCGTCGTTTTATCGTCCTTTGTAACTCCCCGTGCGCCTAGGTACAAGAGGAGGTGACTGATGGAACTCCAGATAGCTCCCAGGAGGTGCAGGCTCCACCCGTAAATAGAGTGAAGCGCGTATCCGCGAATGACGGAGTCGACCACCAGTTTCGCCAATCGTATCATGAGGAGAATGGCGAGTACACCTGCGCTGGCCGATCCGAAGGTGATGAAACCTTTCCAGAGGCGGGCTGCCGTGTTTTCCGCTATTTTTGCTAGGGATTTTTTATCTAGCATGTTGTAGAGAGACACGCTTCCTGCTGGGATCGATTGTCCCATTGCTCCTTGTACCAAGGTGTTCACCATCGATGGTTTTTCGACTGGGAACATAATGTGGTTCCGTAGCCGGTCCAAGTCCTCTGATGAGTATATGCCGCTTGTGGCTAGAGTTGACGGGCTTACGTATTTCCATTTTGGTTTCGTCAAGGGTTTGATAGTTGGCGGCGGGAGTGCTTCCACCGGACGTGGCATCATTCGGTACCATGAGTCGTGCATCCTGAACATGGAAGGAAGCAGCTCGTTACAGTCCTTCATCGTTCCTCCCTTGAGGAGAATCCTTGACCTTGGCGATAGAAAGTACGAGGCATTGGTATGTGTTACCGGCAGCTCGTTGTAACAATGTTCAGTTTGACGGACTCGACATTCCACTGGCACACATTTAATGATGTAGATAACCTCCCCGGCTGTAACGGCTGTGTATCCAGGTGCCCTCATTATGCGGAATGCCATCTCGTCGGGTGCGATGCTGGAAAGGGAGAGCGCGTTCTCGAGAATCTGTTTCTCGAGGGCGCATTTCTGTTCCATGATGTCCCGATACAGCTGAGTAAGTTGAGTCTTCAAGTGTTTTTCTACGTAGATGAATTTTGAGTTCACGTACGTGAAAATATCTAAGTTATCGACCGACACTTTAGCTCGTGTTTTGAAGGTGCGTCCCCTCTGGGTTTCCAGGATGAATAATTTCGGATGCTCCGTTTGGATGATCCGGTACCCACAGAGATTGAAATCTGTGGTTCTGGCGAGAGCGAACGTTGTCTCCTTGGTTGTTACTGTGTATATGGTTGGGGTTTTCTCTCGCCCTGGCTTCGGTGTTAATTTGTACGCCATTCCTTCGTACAAGGCGTCGTAATGGTTAAAATGGCAGCTATCGCTGGGTACCACCGCCCAGTACGTTTCCGTTCCATCGGCGTCGCGACACTCCCCGTCTGAGGATTTGCAACGAACTCCCGATGGCAAGACTACTTCGTTAGAAGAGTGTTTGATGGGGATCTGGAAGCTTCTGGTGGTTATCTTGACCGTTGCTTGCACTACAGCATTGTCCCAGGTTCCGTATGGGTCACTGAATTGTGTGCCTGTGCATCGCCCGTCCATCCCGATTGTTCCGGCGAAGGTGATGCTATGAGACGTGGTGGAGTTCGGTTTAATTCCCGTGAACAGTGCGTTGTTCCCCAGGAAGATCGATCCCGTTTCCATCAGTTTTTTGCAGGTGCTGGCAGATGTTTCCCTGATGTACTCGCGTCTTCCATTATGTACTACCGACACGTGGGAATGCATCCCGCAGTAGTAAATGGTCCGGTCGATTTCAATTTTGCATTGAATCGCCTGAGTGTGGTCAAACTCATTTAATTGGAGTAGTTGCACATAGACTTCTTCTGTATTGGGCTCCAGTTCCTCCAGGCTGCAGCCTCCTATGTCCGTGAGGGAGAGAGAGGTTATATTCAACCCCTCCCCGGCGCAATCGTATCCTACGAGAGCGCATGCAGGTGCGCTCATGAAGGTGCAGAGTCCCAGGAAGATGGCGGTGGTGGTGTCCATGTTGATTGCTAGCCACGACTGGTGCTGGAGCGCTGGCGGCGTGCCTTATAACTATATTTATTAGCCGGGTGGTGGGGGTTTGTTCCCCTCGCGGCGCGTAACTTATCTTCGTGTACAATTTTAGACCTAATCTTATCTATTGTTATGTCCCGGCTAATCGCGGCTGCAAATTTTGGAATGCAGGACTCGGACGTGTAGCACGGGACTAGATCACTGTTTCGGGTTACCGAATCCGAGGATTCTACCCGGGGATACTCGTGATCAGAGTGATTTCGCCAGGAGTGCAGTTCCCGCGGAAGGGTGCCAGGGTCGCTCTTTGTGAAAAATTTCGGTTCAATAAAAGGGGTGGCCGATGGCGAATTTATTCGAATTTACTTCCCCCTAATTAAACCGATCATTTCGTTATAACAACGCGTGCATCTATGGGCCTGTCGGTAGGTCGTTAACTGTGCGGAACAATAGGTACAGATTACATCAATCACACGGGGCCCGATGTTCAATTTATGAGTCTCCGTTTTCGCGTACGCGTTATGATAGATGGGTCCGATTCGTGACGATGTGCATTGTTCGCATAACGCGGCTTGTGTTTCGACGTCTTTGTATCCGCGCGTGATCACGCAAAGTGCCATCGGGTTGTATAATAATGAATCAACCTCATTAGCTCATTAATGGACGACTGCAATACTGTTCTGACCTTTACTTTGAATGAGTTAATCACTTTCATTAACTTATCATTAGCCCGGTGTAGGTTGAGAGGTAATAGTATGATAATTTCACTTACCGGGGGGTTCTTGGTTACTCTCGATCCAGCGCTGTACCTTGATCTCTTGTGCCAGCCTATCGTAATGAGTTCGGCGAGGGTCCCCCTCGGGAATATCTTGGCACAGAGGGTACCGCAGGTTGCATGAAATGGGGACCAGTCTCGTTGCCCACGTGGCTTCGTTGCTTCCGTTCGTGATTAGAATCACTCGATGTGATACGACAGAGTTGCTGGTCACTCTCGGTTTCGTGAGTCGCGTTGTGATCGAATTATTGTTATTTCTGTTAGTGTCACGGTCGCGTGGTCGGAAAAGTGCCTCGTATTCTGGATCAATGTAGTGAGGCTCGATGCCGTAATACTGCGAGACGACGGTGTTCACTGATTCTAAGTTAGAAAATATACGAGCTAAACGTCTTGCTCGGTGTTTCTTTCCTCCTCGTCTCGTTTTCGGCATTAGAACTTCGTCATTTATGCAAAAGTTAATGTTAAAAACGTGCGCGCCTCAGTTAGGGTGTACCTTGTGATGAGAGTGGTGCGGAAAGGGATTCGTTACCGAGTGACCGTCCCGTGCGTTGTCCGCACTGTAAGACTGTCAGCTCAGCGGAATGAAGACCAACGTGCGTTGTCCGCACTGTAGGCTCGTTAGTTGGTTGCACACACACACAAACACAATGACCGAAACTGAGGTAGCTGCGTAAAATTTATAGTCGCTGAATTATGATCAAATCGGCTTGGTGGTCAAAAATAAAATAAATCGTAAATTCAAGCACACAAAATACATATATTCTAAATAAAATGAATTGGTGGAAATACAATTGTTCTTACAAAATTTAAGTTAACTACTACGGTTATTAATGCTAACGTCTAACTCTAAGATAACTCTGAAATACGAGTATTGAAAAATATTCTAAGTCGAGATACGAAGGTTGAAAAAAATATTCTAAGTCAAGATACGAAGATTGAAAAATATTCTAAGTCGAGATACGAAGGTTGAAAAATATTCTAAGTCAAAATACGAAGATTGAAAAATATTCTAAGTCGAAATACGAAGGAATGGAAAAGTTCTAAGTTCGAATTAGAGATTGAAATAGAAAAAGGCTAACCGTGGCCCTTGAGTGTCGAGTGAACCTCTTGGTTCGGAGTCGCGAGTCGAACTGAACTTTTTCGGTCCTGCACTGAGGTCCTTTGTTTTCGGCGGCTCGGTGCTGCGGCTGTTCGCCGGTCAGGTGGCAGTGATCGCGCACCCGGGTGTCACCCGCCGCGAACGGTTTACCCCACACGTGGCACCGCACTGCATCGCGAAGTTCCTCGTACTGCTCCGGGGTGAGGTCCTTCATGGGCACGTTGGACACGAGGATCGTCTTGACGCGCCGCGCCAGTTCGCCGAGCTCTCCGACGAACCACGACACGCAGTCCTCCCCGCGATGCGTTCTGTACGCGGACGACTCGTCGTACACGCAACGCACGTAGTATCCCACGCTGAACGCCCTGTGCCGTTGATACGCGCCAGCCGCCGCCGCATCCTTCGTCTGCTCATTCTTCTCCAATGTGCATTCGAGATCCGCGTACACGACGAACGGTGCGCGCTCTTTCCTCTTGTAGTTTCGGAAGGCTAACAGCTTATCGTCCTCGCTGGGCAGGACTATCGCACAGTTGTTGATACTCTCGCAGTCGATGATATGTACTACCAGCCGCTCCTCGGTTGGGAAGTAGTGTAGGCACCTGCGTAAACGTTATGAGAAGTTTTGTGATAAGATGTAGGATATTGTTTCTACGACATCTCACCGATCGCAGATGTACTTCCGGTGCTGTTTCCTGCTGCATTGGGCGCTAACCAGGCGCGATAGATCCCTGATCCACGCGAAGTGTCTCGACTGCTCCGCGTGGCTGTCGGGCACGTACAGCAGGTTTACGTGTCTGTCGCGCTTGCGGTCGGTTAGCCGCAGCGGGACGATAACCCCTCGCCTGTTATCGTCATCCTCGGCGAATACGTTTATCGATATGCCGTTATTGCGCTCGAACCTGCCGATCTGGTCGAGGGTCTCTACCTGTCACATCTAGCACAGCAGCGTAATCGGGATATTGCGCTGCCCTTTCCGCATGTTTAGCGCAGGGATAAAGAGCGGCGACCACCGCCCGCGCGAAGCACGCATTGTCCATCGATCTCACGTTGACCACCGCATGTTTCACTTGGATCGCGCGCGGTATATCGATGACACACCCCGCACGCATGAGGTTGTACCTGTTCACGTTAACCGTTAGGTTCAGTATTCTGGACAACGCCCACCCACTGTCCCGCTCTTGGAATTCGTCGAGAGACGCCAGAGTGCTCTCCATCACGTGCTTGTCGTACCACTCGTGAAGGTCGGAGGTGGGTAACAGTCCGTGGTTTCGCGTGGCGATCGTCTTCACCACCGTCTTCTTGCCTGCTACGAACTCGGCGTTGAACGCGGTGTTCACTTTCACACCGTTCAACGTAGCGAGGTAGCCGCGCACGCGCTCGATCACCACGTCCCTGGCATCCTCGAGAAATCGGCGCGGCTCGACGTGGCTGTCGTTGACCACCGCACCGGTGAGCACGCGGTTCCTGAACGCCGTCTCCACCTCCGTCCAGGAGAATCCACTCTGCTTGCCGAGTCCCGCACCCACGTACTCGAATCGCCGTCTCAGACGGTTCCTCACACCCTCCAGGCGCGCGATCCTCGCGATCGCGGCGAACCTCCGCCCGGTTACCGACCGCGCGCTTCCTACCCGACGACACTCTTCCCGCAATGTTCGCAGGTACTCCTCGCACTTAAGTTCCCACTCGAAGTACGCGCATAGCGTCTCGACGCGCCCGGCGAGCTCGGTGAGCTTGCGCTCATCCATCGTACTCACGCTCCAAGTAGACTTTGTCTTACAATTCGCTGCACTTGCATGTCACGCGATAACACAGTTTGCAATGTCCTACTATATTTCGAACATTGTGGTAAATCGTCGTCAACGCGCAATAGTTGAGCGGTATATCCTCGTACTTTTTACTCTCCTCCTCATATTCCGTGGTTGGTAATGGTGGAGGGTCACATATATTGATATAGTAAAAACCCTTCAACACTATCAGTTCGCAGTACCGTCCGTTGCCTGCGGGAATCGACGCGTACAACACGTCACGGTGGTCCTTGAACTTGCTACCCCATATATCCCTCACGTGAATACGATAGTCATCCGTGCATGAATAACTATCTTTGTCTTCGATCTTACATTCTTCCAGCATCTGCCTGTACACTGTCCATCTTACGTGATAAGGCGTCTTATCGATAGTCCCCTTCTGAATTACAACATCTTGTTTCACGGAACGTTCACAGGTTCGACGTATACCGGCCTCGCGATCGCGCAAAAACTTTGCTATCGGGACTCGTTGAACGTCCCTGAATACAGTTTCTTGTGCGCGATCGTCCGCGAGAACGTCTTCGATATCTAACTCTAAGCTGTCCTTAACGTGGAGATCATAACACCAATAGGAATCATGCTCTTCCATCGCCACGATGTTGCACTATGTAACTGAACATGTTCGTGCAGGTCCAATCGTATAAGCGTATATAAAGGTAGTGCTGATATTGCACTATGTAACAATACCGCAGCCGCCATTTGCGCTACTGCGCAGTTTCGGAGCGCGTTCCGATTCGCCTGACCTTGCACATGTTCGTGCAGGTCCAAGCGTATATAAAATTGTTCTGATGATGCAATAGGTAACAATAACGCTGTACCACATGTAACAATATACGACCCCTCCCCCCCACTGCTGATTCATCCCTCCGATCTGAACATGATACTCCTGCTGAGTCAGCCCCCCGTGACCTTGAACATGTTCGGTCTATACATGTAACAATATACGACCCCCCCTTGCTGATTCATCCCTCCGATGTGAATATGATACCCCTACTGAGTCAGCACCCCTTTCTCCCTGCTGACTCATCCCCCCGTGACCTTGAACATGCCCCCTCCCCCTGCTGGCTCAGCCCCCCTGCTGGCTCACCCCTCTGCTGACTCACCCCCCTCCCCCTTGCTGACTAAGCCTCCCCTCCCCCCTGCTAACTAAGCCCCCCTCCCCCTCACTCCCCCTCGTTGCCCCATGGGTCAGAACCGGCCCTCTATATCTACTACTTTTATTATATAATTAGACCCCAAACTATCCATTGAACCTACTTAGAAGTTGATCCGTTCAGCGGTTATTGAGATCTAATAATCTGAGTGTCTGCGAAAGCGTCGTTTCGCGTAAAAGAGTCACGGTGCGGTCTCGCTGCGCGTATACTTGGCGCGAGACACTACCGTGTCTCTTGATTGGTATTATAAAATAATTTTTTTAAAATTATTTTTTGTTATGAACTACTTTTTATTAATTACATTTTTTATATTTATCACAAAAAATAATGTATTACAATATTTCTTCGCGAAAAGCTATAGATTATAAAATCTTAGTTTTTTCTATTAGCTACAACTAAGGCTGTGTTCCGTTATTCACTGCCAGTACTGAAAATCTATAGTGTGCGTATACCATCACTCAAGCACAAATTACAAATAAAGAAGAATTGAGGAGAACAGCTAACGAATTTGTGGAGAGTGTAAAATCGGAAATTGCATTAATTGGAGAAGATAATGTATATAATTCCGACCAGTCAGGCTTCAATTTGGAAATGCATGCAGGACGTACATTATTCTTTAAAGGAACAACCAAAGTTGAAACCATAGCACAATCTTTGAATTCCCTAACCCATAGTTATACGATACAACCCATTATATCGGCAAACGGACGTTTAAGGTCTCCCTTGCTCATAGTTTTGCAAGAAAAAGAGGGTAAATTCGGATCAAAAATTGAGAAAGATTTATACAGGGCGGATAATATCCTTGCTTTCCCTTCTACTTCTGGTAAATTAACATCGGAACTTGTTATTAGATGGTTTCAACAGATTTACTTGCCTAATACTAGTGAAAAATCTATCTTGTGTTTAGACTCATGGACAGGCCAAAACGAAAGAAACTTTAACACCATAGATAAATGTGGAAAAGAAGTAAATATTTTGACGATTCCTGCCGGAACGACTGGTATGATACAGCCATTGGATATTTATACATTTAGGCCGTGGAAGAATTTTTTGAAACATTTTTCAGATATAATCGTATTATATGATTATGATATAAAGTTGCATTTAAGAAATATTCTAAAAATATAATCTCTTATTCATAATCAGTTTTCATCTCCCAGGTTTGTAAATCTTTTTAGGTACGCATGGTACAAAAGTGACTAAATTGAAGAGAAATCACCTACATGCGAAACACCTGTCAATTTCTGCTTCAAAAATTATGATCCTATTTGTGACTCCTGTTACAACATTGCTATTTTTAGATGTGCTTGGTGCACAAAATCAAAATGCATACAGCATTTTTTTGACCCACAAAATTCTGGGCATCCTCATTATTGTACAGATTTTCAAGAATCATAAATAACCTAACAGAATTAAAAAAAAGGTAAGATAAAAGAAAAAACATCTCTCTCTCTCTATCTCTCACGGAAAGCCTAAACAAAATACTAAAATTAATTCGAGAAATATTAATAAAAATAAAATAAATAAATAAATATTAATAATAATATATAATAATGAATATATAAGTAATAAATATAAAACCGTACAAAAAAATAAAAAGTATTATAAATATTAAAAATAAAAGAAACTATTTACATTAGAAACACTAAAAGAAAAACATAGCATAGGCACTCGCCACCTTATTCTCTATTATTTTCTGCTTCGGCAAGGAGCAAGTTTTTATTATCGAATGTGGCAATTTAATTTGCAAATAAAGATATTAAAAATCTGGTAATAATGTACCTCACATTTTGTTTCCTTACTACTGTAATAAATACTGTAATACAATTTACATACACTATTAACAATATTAAAGGAGAATGTTTACGACGTCAAGAACATATGTGATGAGCATCTCAAACATCCTCTATAATTTAAGTCGTTACAACACACTTCAATGTTTTATAATCTTCTCACTGATTTGTTTGAACCGTTTATTGCTCGAATAATTTAAAACAATGCATTTTACAAATGTACTGCCATATTTAAGTATCACTTACTCTGAATAATATATTAACTCTTACAACAAACGTTACTATACTGTATTTTTTCAACTTTTTTGCTATTTTATTGAAACATTTTATTATTTAAACAAATAAATTTGCAAATCTGACTTCAAATCCACAATTACCGATCCAAAAACCTATATTTTGCATTAAATTTTGTTTCTTATGTAATTTTATTGTACTTATTGATAATAGGACGGTGAAATTTTGAGGGGTAGTAACTACCCTTAAAACCGCTTATGGACACAAATGAAAAAACATGGGTCAAATATTTTTCGTAGTTCTACATTGTGCCAAATTTGAAAAAAATCGGAGTGATGAGTTGGGTAGGGTTATTTGTTAGAAGTACCTAGATGTACCTAGAAGTACTTATTTTATCTAAATATTTTAAAGTTAACAGTGCTATTTTTCATCATGGTGAAATTGTTAACGATGGACATTACACGAATATGTTGCGAGCTAAGGATACAAAATGGATTTCCGTAAATGATTTAAAAGTTGAGACATTGACATTTGTCATTGGCCTCGAAATGCTAAGGGTGCATACATATTTTTTAGAAAAATAATAATCTATTAATAACTGACAATCTGTTAATAATTAATAATAAAAATAATAATCTCTAAATAATAATTTATTTTTTGAATATTGAAATTCTATGCTATCAAAATTTTAAAAATGTACAAAAAGGAGTGAGATCCCTACAAAAACCTTGTTAAAAAAAGAAAAATATATTTACGCCAAGTACATAAAACGTATCGAACTTTCTAAAAAACAGTGTAATTATAAAAAAAACAACCTTTCTAAAAAAATGTATTATGAAAATTTATTTCTTCAAAAATATACATGAAATCAATGCAATTAGCCAAGTATATCATTATTTATTGAAAAGTGTACTGTTCATAAATGGATATGAAATCAATACAATTTATGTAGTATTTGTTTAAAAATGGATGTTGTCAGTGCAATATCCAAAAATTATATACAAGATGCATTCACAATTAATCCAAAAATTATATGAAACAAGTTGAATACATTCAAAAGTATATGCAACACAAGCTTAACGCATCCAGTGTCTCTTCACGCAAATTCTTAGTCGCATAAAACGGGCTTAAACTGATTCAAATGATCAACGGAATCATCAGTGAAGCAAAAAACTTGGCGTGCCGGGTTGTATTACGATGCAATAGCCCACCATGCAAAATACAGTAAAAATCAAGATAGCTGTTACTCAAGGTTATAAGAATGTTGTAAGACATGTCCAATACGACCCGGGCACGCCAAGTTTTTTGCTTCACTGATGATTCCGTTGATCATTTGAATCAGTTTAAGCCCGTTTTATGCGACTTAGAATTTGCGTGAAGAGACACTGGATGCGTTAAGCTTGTGTTGCATATACTTTTGAATGTATACAACTTGTTTCATATAATTTTTGGATTAATTTTGAGTGCATCTTGTATATTATATAATTTTTGGATATTGCACTGACAACATCCATTTTTAAACAAATACTACATAAATTGTATTGATTTCATATCCATTTATGAACAGTACACTTTTCAATAAATAATGATATACTTGGCTAATTGCATTGATTTCATGTATATTTTTGAATAAATTTTCAACACTTGAAAAGGACCAGATAGTGGTCGAAACATTGTGTCACATCAACAACAATATACTACCAGTGTGTCGATTAAAGAACCAGTGTTTTATTAAATAAATTTTCATAATACACTTTTTTAGAAAGGTTGTTTTTTATAATTACACTATTTTTAGAAAGTTCGATACGTTTTATGTACTTGGCGTAATATTTTTTCTTTTTTTAAAAAGGTTTTTGTAGGGTGTTACGTTCCGGCTAATCGCGACTGCAAATTTTGGAATGCAGGACACGGACTTGTAGCACGGGACTAGATCACTGTTTCGGGTTACCGAATCCGAGGATTCTACCCGGGGGTACTCGTGATCAGAGTGATTTCGCCAGGAGTGCAGTTCCCGCGGAAGGTGGCAGGGTCGCTCTTTGTGAAAAATTTCGGTTCAATAAAAGGGGTGGCCGATGGCGAATTTATTTGAATTTACTTCCCCCTAATTAAACCGATGATTTCGTTATAACAACGCGTGCATCTATGGGCTGGTCGGTAGGTCGTTAATGATGCGAACAATAGATACAGATTACATCAATCACACGGGGCCCGATGTTCAATTTATGAGTCTCCGTTTTCGCGTACGCGTTATGATAGATAGGTCCGATTCGTGAGGGTTTGCATTGTTCGCATAACGCGGCTTGTGTTTCAACGTCTTTGTATCCGCGCGTGATCACGCAAAGTGCCATCGGGTTGTATTATAATGAATCAACCTCATTAGCTCATTAATGGACGACTGCAATACTGTTCTGACCTTTACTTTGAATGAGTTAATCACCTTCATTAACTTAACATTAGAAAGCTGTAGTAATATTCTGAATTTTACTTTGAGTGAGTCAATAACTTCATTAATTTATCATTAGAGAGCTGTAGTAATATTCCGCATTTTACTTTGAGTGAGTCAATAACTTCATTAATTTATAATTAGAGAACTGTAGTAATATTCCGCATTTTACTTTGAATGAGTCAATAACTTCATTAATTTATCATTAGAGAGCTGTAGTAAGTTGATTGGTAATAGGATGATAATTTCACTTACCGAGGGGTTCTTGGTTACTCTTGATCCAGCGTTGTACCTTGATCTCTTGTGCCAGCCTATCGTAATGAGTTCAGCGAGGGTCCCCCTCGGGAATATCTTGGCACAGAGGGTACCGTAAGTTGCATGAAATGGGGACCAGTCTCGTTGCCCACGTGGCTTCGTTGCTTCCGTTCGTGATTAGAATCACTCGGTGTGATACGACAGAGTTGCTGGTCACTCTCGGTTTCGTGAGTCGCGTTATGATCGAATTATTGTTATTTCTGTTAGTGTCACGGTCGCGTGGTCGGAAAAGTGCCTCGTATTCTGGATCAATGTAGTGAGGCTCGATGCCGTAATACTGCGAGACGACGGTGTTCACTGATTCTAAGTTAGAAAATATACGAGCTAAACGTCTTGCATGGTGTTTCTTTCCTCCTCGTCTCGTTTTCGTCATTAGAACTTCGTCATTTATGCAAAAGTTACTGTTAAACGTGCGCGCCTCAGGTAGAGTGTACCCTGTGGTGAGAGTGGTGCGGAAAGCGGTGCGTTACCGAGTGACCGCCCCGTGCGTTGTCCGCACTGTAGGCTCGTTAATTGATTGTACACACACACAAACACAATGACCGAAACTGAGGTAGCTGCGGAAAATTTATAGTCGCTGAATTATGATCAAATCGGCTTGGTGGTCAAAAATAAAAATAAATCGTAAATTCAAGCATACAAAATACATATATTCTAATAAAATTAATTGGTGAAAATACAATTGTTCTTACAAAATTTAAGTTAACTACTACGGTTATTAATGCTAACGTTTAAATCTAAGATAACTGAAATACGAGGATTGAAAAATATTCTAAGTCGAGATACGAAGATTGGAAAATATTCTAAGTCGAAATACGAAGATTGGAAAATATTCCAAGTCGAAATACGAAGGAATGGAAAAGTTCTAAGTTCGAATTAGAGATTGAAATAGAAAAAGGCTAACCGTGGCCCTTGAGTGTCGAGTGAACCTCTTGGTTCGGAGTCGCGAGTCGAACTGCACTTTTCCGGTCCTGCAATGAAGTCCTTTGTTTTCGGCGGCTCGGTGCTGCGGCGGTTCGGTAGTGGGGGTCCCCTCTCTCGTGAGAGTGGGTTGGAGAGTGGGACGTCCCTCGTGGAAGTAGGAGTACCGACAAAATGGCGGTTCCGAGGTGCGTCTTGTGCGCGTCGTTCGGACCGTTGAGAGAAAAGAGAAAGTTCGATTTTTATCGGGACGTGACAAGGGATTATATTTTGCAGAAACTGCTTATCTAATGTATATAATGTTTTTAAACCTATGGTAATGGATTCCGAAGGCACAGCAATTAATATTTTACCTTTAATGGAATCAAAACACAAAACTAGGAAAACATGGCGCTGTAGTTTCCTTTGTAAAATAGAAGAGATCATTATGAACGATTTGAAGTGTTGCTTTCAAGAAATTTCAAATTGTCCATTAAAGATATTTTGTAAAAAATTTTTATCTTATCATAATTGTTACAATCGAATACATGAAAACAAACTAGTCATTGTCATGGCTGTTATATTGACTATAAAGTATGTAGATCATGGTTTTTACCTATTGAGATAATATCTCCGCATTATCCGATGATACAAAATACTATAAGAGTAATATATGATTTGATCAATCTCAATAAAAAATTAAATACATTACATAAAGCATTAAATGATGTTGATATAAACAGACTCCGAGATATTGCAATTGAGGCTCAACAAAAAGCAACTTTATCATCACAGGTTATTGCGGAAATTAATTTAAATGAGGATGAAATTCAATCTCAGTATAATTTGGCCTTTAACTCATTTACGAAACGATCACTAGATGTTCCAAAGTATGTTTGTATTTCTTGTATAAAATATTGCTTTAAGAGAGATATTATCATGGTAAAAATTTGTAAAAAAATGGTGCAACCGTTTGAAATAATTTTATTAATGATATAGGATTAAACATTAATGAGAATTATGTTATTTGCAAATTTTGTGATCGATATTTAAAAAAACACAATACCGCCAACATGTAGAACTAATAAGCTCGAAGTGTTACCAGTACCAAAAGAAATAACAATATTAAATGATTACGAATGAATTCTTATACAACGAGCAAAAGCATTTCAAACTGTACAAAGAATGAGTACAGTAATGAATAAAAATTTACCACACAAATATATGGTTTCTGTTGAGGTGTTTCGAAATGATTCTAGTGTCACGTCCGGGGAGGTGAGAACGTTGCTAACCTGGTTTCTGTGCTAACCTAGCCCTCGGTAATTAACATCAGATACTCTCTTTTGATTTAGGGTCAATCTGCATACACCGACTTTACCCGGGAATGGAGAGAGTTTGGATCAACTTACAATGATGACGATATCTTTCAGAATCGAACTATGAATATATAATTGTTGATTAATAAAATATAGTCTATGACTCTATGATGCTAGTATTATATATTACTATGTATTAAATTGAATTAATAACGACAAAGGAAAAATTAATAAACGTAATTGGTACTAACTAAATAATTAAGTAGTATACCTCAAGTAATAACTAACCATATATTCTTCATTGTTGGATTAACGGTAAAATAAGTGGTATAAACTAATAAAATCGTATCGTAGATGGACAATTTCAAGTAGTATAAGTAAGTTAATAAAAAGTTGTAATGAAAGCGAATTAAACGCTTGATATAATAACTTATAAGTAAAATAATAATGATATGAGTCAATGACAAAGGTATATCACAGGCGGATAAACGCCGATTAGTATAGGTAGTAAAAAGAATGAATAAGTAGTACAACTCAATGAAAGATTTATATCATAAGCGAAGTAAACGCTTAGTAGTATAATTATAGGTAATACTAATATTCTAAGGATAATTAAAAATTGTATCAAAAGCGGAATGGATGCTTAATAATATAACTAAAGGTGTATAGTCAATCGTATAGCTATAGGTAGTATAAGTATTAAAGGGTTGTATCGAAAGCGGAATGGACGCTTAATAATATAACTGTAAGTAATAATGGATCAACAAATAAAATAATAAGGAGTGAAATAATAAGGAATTATGCTGATAATACGAGCAAATTGATGCTAGTAATATAGTCATAAATGGTATCGCCTAGTGGTAATATAGCTGGAAATAGTATAAATAAAATGAAACTAAAAGAAGTCGGACTATCAGCGGATAAACGCCAAGTAAAATAAGGAAAGGTAGTATAAATCTTTTAAAGAATATTTTAAGGATCATATAAATGAATAATTAATTAAGGTAAAGAGGGTACAAAAGTTACAAAATAAATGATGAATTAATAAGTAACTGTCACTGAATGTAGATGTAATATAATTGTGTTACAGAGAGATTGAATACAAATGTCGTATGAATGTAAAATAAAGTCGTATGAGTTGGCAAACAACAATTAAGAATAGTGGGTATACAATAAGAATTCAAACTTGGTACAAATCTACTCACAAGTGTTCGCAGGAATCTGGACCCTCAGGTCAGGAAGCACTTAACAAGCAGCAGCAAGAAATAATTGTTAAACAAACTCCACTGATTCTAAATTAGGTTGATGCCTTAGTAGCGACTCAACGCTATAATGCAAATCAAGTAATAGCAAATTATAAATGACTGACAAGTACTGAGTTAGGTAGACGCTTTATATGCGACGTAACGCTATAAAGCGACGTGACTTCAAGAAGCAAATAATAAGTGACTGACAAGTACTGAGTTAGGTAGACGCTTTATTAGCGACGTATTGCTATAAAGCGAAGTGGCGAAAGTAATGATCAAATAATAAGTCAAGAGTCTTCCAAAGAGTAGTCGTAGTAGTAGTAGAGACGCTCTCTTGCTGCTGCACCAAGTCTTATACTAAAATTATAGGGCTGAGTCCCTGTCGCTCGAGAAGGGGTTACAAAAAGTGGGGACCTTATAATTAAATGCAAAGTTACAATAGTAGGGAGGCTACGCCTTGATCGCTGATTGGTTCCCCGCTCTTAAAATTATTAATGGTGGGATCGAGACCTTGAAAAGTCTGGTGGGGACGATGAGCTCAGTGCTTTGGTTAGATAAAATTATTTTTCTCCCAATGTTCAACATAAAATTCTCAGTACGAATTTATCGCATGAGCTGTTGGGACTTATGGTCAACAGAAATTTCTCCGTACTAAATAATCAGAACATCCGGTATGACTTTCAGTCAACTAAAATTTAACGATTAAATTTATCGAAGAGACTGTTATGTCTTTTGATTAAGACAGTGGACACCGATTATTACTTTAATCTGACGTCAATAAATCGCCGCCTTAAGAATTAATATTTCATGGTTCGCGTCCCGTTAATTATTTTTTTCTTTTTTTTTCTTTTATTTTAATATTAAAAGTCTTTAATAAACCAATAAAATCAATATATCTAGTTTAAAACATGAATATTGCATGATTACTATTAATAATATGAAGAAATATAAAGTATTAGTAACAGGAGCACATAGCAAGTAAGGAAGTAAAGCCTCGAGTTTAACATATTCTGGTTCGCGCCCCGTTAATTAAATATTTTTTTTCTTTTATTTTAAGATTAAAAATCTTTAATAAACCTATAAAGACAATATTATCAAATTTTAAATGCGAATATTGCATGATTAATATTAAGATATGAAAAAATATAAAGGTAACCTTATATGGTAGTAGTACGAATTAACCAATAATGATACTAAATTATAAGTGATATTTTCTGTTAATGAAATAATCTTCAATTAACACCTTGTCCACTGTATTATTCGATCCCAACAAATGAAATATTAAAATTATTAATTTAACCTAAATTTCTACAACCTTATGCATTAATTATTTATAAGGTCCCTTGTACCTCTGGATAATAATTTAATGCATTCAGTTAATTAATATTAGAGTAACATTGTGTATTATACTTTAACGCACTACTGTAACGTTTCTTATTAATAATAATTGTTCATACACCTTAACCTATTGATTAGTTGTCATATTAATGTTAGTCATTATAATATCTTCCATTAAATAAAATAATGAATTAATAATTCAATACAAGTAATATTAAAATAATTAATAGCAGTGCAATTTAATGCATTATAATTGTTTCTTACTTCACAAATTAGCATCTTAATGTTACAAAGCGTATGAAGTCCCTTAACCGCTTTAAAGTGTTTAAAACATTACAAAGCGTACGAAATGTTGTAAACGCTATGTGGTCCATACAAAATAACTAAATGCCTAAGTTTACAATTTGACCCATTATTATAATGTTCTTTATTCTACGATTAATAATCATTCATATATTTTAACTGATTAACTAAATGTTATATGAATTTTAATGATGGTATAGTTAAATAATTACTCTTATTAAATGAATAATGAACCATAATGCCACAGCGAGCTAATAACTAATAATGTAATAATCAAATGCTTATATTAAATGATCTATATGTTTTTCGCAATTGGTTTTTCGTTATTCATAGTTAATTATTAATTAATTAATTGATTTTAACTTAATTTATTC
>NW_020825162.1:0-14324 GCF_003672135.1 Ooceraea biroi
ATAATATTAACAGATTGGTAATATTTGAGATCGTTTGAACTGTTGTCACGTCCGGGGAAGTGAGAATGTAGACGATCAGGTACCTGTCCCAAATCTATCCTCAGGTGATTTGATTTCAGGTGCTCTCTTTTGATTATGGGTCAATCTGCATACACCGACTTTACCCGGGAATGGAGAGAGCTTGCGATTAACTCTTACGGTGATGAAATTGTGATTGTCAAAAGTAAATATTGTAATCAATATTGATTGTAACTTGATATCTCTCTATTATCTAATATATGAAAACTGAATTTAAATTATTATCTCTCTTATTTCTTCAACAAAATTATGGTATAAGAATAGGAAAATATTGAAAAGAAAATCTAGCGTTATGTCGCTGTGTAGTGTATGACAGTGGTATAATATGGAAATAAGGGCGTCGCTTCGCTCTTACTAATGGAAAAATGAAAAGGATGAGCAATAATAATGCTCATATGCAAAGGATTGATAAAATAAAATATCTCAAAAGGAAAGTAGGCAGGTTACTATGCCTTTCTTTAAGTGGAATGTAACACAAAGTAAGGAGACGAGCACTTTTATGCTCATACACGGTGATGGAGTTGAAGAATAAAATAATGATTTAAAACAAATTAATATAGATTCTAATTCGTTATTAACTGTTATTCATAATTTCGTAATGCTTTATTTGGTAATTAAATAAAATATACCTCCTGTGACTAAATTGAATGTATCAGGTAGAATATATAATGATTTGGTCAGACGTAGTATACATAAGGAATTGGTCAGACGAATGAATCTATGTTCGTGCTTAACAATACAATAAACGAAAATTATGTAATTTATTAAACTTAAATCTTGTTAGTGATATACTGTAACCAAGATTAAAATTATTAATTCACCGTGCACTGCCTTATGGTAAGTCAGCAATTCCTTAATATTGTCACTAGCGTAATTGTCACTAGCGTAATTGTCACTAGCGTAAGTCGTACTATTGTCACTAGTGTGAGTTATTAAACTTAAATCTTGTTAGTGATATACTGTAACCACAATTAAAGTTATTAATTCACCGTGCACTGCCTTATGGTAAGTCAGCAATTCCTTAATATTGTCACTAGCGTAATTGTCACTTAGCGTAATTGTCACTAGTGATGAGTCGAACTTTTTACCATGCCTCACTTGATTTAAGTACACAATAATGTAATAAACTTGTAATGCAAATGTTAATTTAATGTTTATAATCGAATTATCCTTCAAATAATGGTATGATTTGATTTTAATTCACTTAAATATTAAATACGACTTAATTGTGTAATGAGGCATATATGTTCGTATACCGAGCTAAAGGATGAGAAAATGGCGGCTATACACGCCGTGGTATATGACAGGTATGGAAGCGAATGTTCGCTCTCGACTGTTTTCAAGGATAACTCACAGCGAATGAAGTCGCTGTTAATGGTATTCAAAAGGGAAAAAGCGATTTAACGCTTTAAATATAATTGAAATAAATGGGTATGCTCGCACAAATAAATTGATATAATTAATGCATTCATGCACTATATATTCAATATAGGATGACGCTTCGCTGCGAATTTACGCTGGCGAGCGATTCTGAACAAAAGTTAAAGTTAAATTATGGTTAATTGCAACTGTTGTACCACTAACATTATTCTCAATGATTAAACAATAATAATTGAAGGGTATATTTAATGAACAATTAAATTAATCAAAAGTTTATTACTAAATTCAAGTGTAATATAGAAGTTGGTTACAATATGATATATGTGTTACTTGAAATAATTATCGAAATTATATAATCGAATAAATTATTTCAAGTAACACATATATTCATATTGTAACCAACTTCTATATTACACTTGAATTTAGTAATAAACTTTTGATTAATTTAATTGTTCATTAAATATACCCTTCAATTATTATTGTTTAATCATTGAGAATAATGTTAGTGGTACAACAGTTGCAATTAACCATAATTTAACTTTAACTTTTGTTCAGAATCGCTCGCCAGCGTAAATTCGCAGCGAAGCGTCATCCTATATTGAATATATAGTGCATGAATGCATTAATTATATCAATTTATTTGTGCGAGGCATACCCATTTATTTCAATTAAATTTAAAGCGTTAAATCGCTTTTTCCCTTTTGAATACCATTAACAGCGACTTCATTCGCTGTGAGTTATCCTTTGAAAACAGTCGAGAGCGAACATTCGCTTCCATACCTGTCATATACCACGGCGTGTATAGCCGCCATTTTCTCATCCTTTAGCTCGGTATACGAACATATATGCCTCATTACACAATTAAGTCGTATTTAATATTTAAGTGAATTAAAATCAAATCATACCATTATTTGAAGGATAATTCGATTATAAACATTAATTAACATTTGCATTACAAGTTTATTACATTTGTGTACTTAAATCAAGTGAGCATGGTAAAAAGTTCGACTCACACTAGTGACAATTACGCTAGTGACAATTACGCTAGTGACAATATTAAGGAATTGCTGACTTACCATAAGGCAGTGCACGGTGAATTAATAATTTTAATATTGGTTACAGTATATCACTAACAAGATTTAAGTTTAATAAATTACATAATTTTCGTTTATTGTATTGTTAAGCACGAACATAGATTCATTCATCTGACCAATTCCTTATGTATACTACGTCTGACCAAATCATTATATATTCTACCTAATACATTCAATTTAGTCACAGGAGGTATATTTTATTTAATTACCAAATAAAGCATTACGAAATTATGAATAACAGTTAATAACGAATTAGAATCTATATTAATTTGTTTTAAATCATTATTTTATTCTTCAACTCCATCACCGTGTATGAGCATAAAAGTGCTCGTCTCCTTACTTTGTGTTACATTCCACTTAAAGAAAGGCATAGTAACCTGCCTACTTTCCTTTTGAGATATTTTATTTTATCAATCCTTTGCATATGAGCATTATTATTGCTCATCCTTTTCATTTTTCCATTAGTAAGAGCGAAGCGACGCCCTTATTTCCATATTATACCACTGTCATACACTACACAGCGACATAACTCTACGATTTTCTTTTCAATATTTTCCTATTCTTATACCATAATTTTGTTGAAGAAATAAGAGAGATAATAATTTAAATTCAGTTTTCATATATTAGATAATAGAGAGATATCAAGTTACAATCAATATTGATTACAATATTTACTTTTTGACAATCACAATTTCATCACCGTAAGAGTTAATCGCAAGCTCTCTCCATTCCCGGGTAAAGTCGGTGTATGCAGATTGACCCATAATCAAAAGAGAGCACCTGAAATCAAATCACCTGAGGGATAGATTTGGGACAGGTACCTGATCGTCTACATTCTCACTTCCCCGGACGTGACAACAGTTCAAACGATCTCAAATATTACCAATCTCGTAATATTATATTATAAATCTATCAAATTATTAATAATAAACGTGTCAAAATTATTTTATTAACTGCTTGAATATATAAAACTGTTTTTATATAGTTTACTGATTTTATGTATGTTTTTGTGCTTTTAATATTTTCTTTTCCTTTTATATATGTTAATATAATTACTTCATATATTTTTATATTAAAACTAGTATCAAGCTAAAGCTTTTAACATAATATATGTGTCGGTTAGGTTGCCAAGTAAATAATATTCTTGGTTAGACTAATAACAGACCACTCTACGTAAGCCTGTGGTTAATAATAAGTAGTGAAGCAAAAATGGTAAGTATCAATAACACTCAAAAATAACTATCAGCGGTTATACATTAATAATTAATATTGTAAATAAAAAAAAAATTAAAAATGGGTGTGAGGTGGACGTCAGGACGTCACACTCTATCGACGACGCACTCCGCGAGAATGCCGAACTGAGACAAGAATTAGCGCGATTACGTGCAGCCGTAATACCTGAACCTACACCCCTATCCCAAATACCTTCCCATGCGAACACCATGCGATACTTTACTACACCAAATGCGCAGGCATCGCAAGAATCCTCCTTCGACTCCCCGACACCGCGAGTACACTTCCGCGAGATCCTAGAAGCAGTACCGCATTTCGATGGTTATAACATTACGGTGACACAGTTCATTCGAGCATGCCGTCGCGCTCGCGAGACCGTACCCGCATCCTCCGAAATCAGCCTCACGCGTATGCTAGTAAACAAACTACGCGGACGCGCTTATTCCGCTGTGGATGGAGTTCCTTGTAACACAGTAACGCAGCTTGCTGACTTGTTGAACCGCGTATTCGGAAAAAGGAAAACTGTACGCCAGTACCACGGAGACCTATCTTACATTTACTGGAAACCTAGCGAACACATTCTTGACTACATCGACCGTGTAAAAGACCTCCATTCCTGCATACTCGACGCGGAACGACATGAGTATGGAAGTTTAACAAGGACTAAGGCCACCGAAATCGGTGCCGAGGTAGTCGAAGCCTTCTGCAAAGGGTTGCCGCCGGATTTTCGCATGCAGTTGTCCGACGGGCATTACAGGCAACCCCTCGAAGCATACTCTCGCGCAATCGATTTAGCTAAGCAAAGAGAGTTAGACAAGGAAAGATTCGAACCACGACGTAACGATAGACCAACGGAAGAATACCGCGCACGTACCAACATTCAACCTATAACATACACAAACCAAACACGTGAACACCGCGGTAACAGAAACCCTTCGCCACAAAGGCTCGCCAGATATGGACACCGCCAGGAAGGTCCCGTCATAAACAAATATCGGGACGGCCCTACCATAAACAGATACCGGGAAGCCCCTATCGCCAATAAACATCGAGAAGACCAACCGTGCAGGGACCATACACGTGCAACCCCAGAGAAAAAATGGTGCCGTTATTGTAAAAACGTTGGACACGAGATAGAGGAATGCCGGAAGCGGCAATATAACAATTCACAACGCGAATCGGGAAACGCATCTCGCCCCTCGGGTCAGAAGGACGAAGCCCGAGCGGGACCATCGAGAGAACCTCACCGTCCGATCCGAATCACCGAATCCGAGCCGATGGAGAGATCAGAGTCGCCGTGCTAAATCCAACGGACTTTATATACGCTCCTACCATTTTCATTAAGGCAGAGGGGCTCATGGATGAAACATCCTTCATGATCGACACCGGCGCCGCGCCGAATCTCGTAAAGAAACGTAATCTCCACCCCGAGGTCAAGATTGATTCAAAAGCATACGTTCACCTTAGCGGTATATGCGATGACAGAATCAAATCGCTCGGGTCCGGACAGTCAAATTCATGGGGCAGGAAATCAAATTACAAGTAGTAGAGGATATATTTCCGATCACGCAAGAAGGAATCCTAGGATCTGACTTTTTGCGCGACGCGGTAAATCTAGATTATAAAAAGCGGATCTTACAGTGGCAGGGGATACACATCCCTTTCATCATAAACGAAACGGTAACGATCCCAGCCAGATCGCGTACTGTCTTCCCGCTTAGAATCAAGAACTCCGAAGTTCAACAGGGTTACCTCCCTCGAATTCAAATCAGCGACCACGTTTACTTAGGTGACGCTCTGGTCACGAACCGTAATGGACAAGCACACGTTTGCGTCATTAATACGGACGGAGAAAGCTGCGACATTCTTTTACCAGACGTCGAAATACAAGAGATCGACTCAGTCTCCTTATCGCCCCCGTCGCAAACCTTCAACTTCCTGAGACAGGAAGCGGAAAACAAAACAAACGAACCGCTGCCTTCACCGCCTCTAAACCAAAGGCCCCCGAGTCCCCTCGGTAAATACGGGCCGAGTAATAAAGCGATAAAACGAATCCTGACCGTGGGACCTCGGGGCTTGCAAAACAAAATACACGCGGTACCGACAAGGAAAATAGCCGCAATAAACGGTCTCAGAACCCCGGACGAGGACGCGCGTATCAATAGGATAAAAGAACTCCTCCGACTTGACTATCTGAACGAAGAGGAACGAAAACATGTATTGGAACTAATCTCGGAATACCCCGACATTTTTCGAATCCCCGAAGATAAACTCGGTCATACGAACGTCACTGCTCACAAAATCCCAACAACCAACAACATCCCGATACATACCAAACAGTACCGGTTCCCGCCAATTCACAAGGAAGAAATAGACAAACAAATCCAAGAACTCCTAGACAATGACATAATAAAACCATCTACCTCTCCATATAACTCCCCCGTATGGATTGTGCCCAAGAAACCCGACTCGAAGGGTAATAAACGTTGGCGCATGGTCATTGATTACCGTGCCTTAAACGAAAAAACAGTGGGCGACAACTTTCCATTACCTAACATCACAGAAATCCTCGACCAGCTAGGAAGCGCCAAATACTTCAGCGTTTTCGACCTAGCCTCAGGATTTCACCAAATACTGATGCATGAGTCCGACGCGCACAAAACGGCTTTTTCAACACCATACGGCCACTACGAATTTAAGCGAATGCCCTTTGGGCTCAAAAATGCGCCGGCGACGTTTCAAAGGCTCATGAATCTAGTACTGGAGGGCCTACAGGGTATCGAAGCATTCGTTTACCTGGACGATATTGTCATTTACTCCTGTTCGTTACAGGAACATTTTGTAAAATTCCGTAAACTAGCAGATAAGTTAAGAAGCGCAGGGTTGCAACTACAACCCGACAAGTGCGAATTCCTTCGCAGAGAGGTTACATACCTCGGACATGTAATTGGTGAGTCAGGAGTAAAACCGGACCCGAAAAAGATAGAGGCCGTGCAGAACTTTCCGAGACCATGCAATGCGAAAAATGTCAAACAATTCTTGGGCCTAGCGGGTTATTACCGTCGTTTCATTCCTAACTTTTCAAAAATAGCTAAACCGCTCACGAACCTCCTGAAAAAGGATATCGCATTTGTCTGGGAATCGGCGCAAGACAACGCATTTGTGCAATTGCGAGACGCTCTTTGTCGGGAACCCATCCTACAGTACCCTGACTTCACGAAACCTTTTGTCGTCACCACCGATGCATCGGGGGTAGCTATAGGCGGAATATTGAGTCAAGGAGCAATAGGAAAGGACTTACCGATAGCTTACACTTCGCGTCTATTGAATACAGCCGAACAAAACTATTCTACAATCGAAAAGGAACTGCTCGCTATTGTTTACAGCGTCAATTACTTTAGACCCTATGTACATGGCCGTAAGTTCACTCTGGTAACCGATCATAGGCCGCTAGTCTGGCTGCATTCCGTTAAAGACCCTACTTCAAGGCTCGTTCGATGGCGGTTGAAACTCGCCGAGTACGAGTATGAAGTTGTTTATAAAGCTGGAAGGATAAACGCTAACGCAGACGCTCTCTCTAGGAACCCGACCACCCAAAAGGTTCTCCCCCTCTCCGTATCCGAGAACTCCGATAATTCACTATTCCATGCCCCTTCTCCTCCAACGTCCCAGACCGACGAGACGCAGGAACAACCCGAAACCGAACCGACAGTGATAGGAACCGAAATCGTTTCCTCCGGCGAGGAAACCGACAGCGACAGCGAAAGTGAGGGAGACGGCCCAATCTTTGATCCCATGACGTACCTTTTCAACCAAATAGAGCCAGACTCATCGAAGTCCGAGATAACCTAACCACCAGAAAAGATAATATTGTAATCTTCATAACTCAGCAAGGATCACCGTGCGACAGGGGCGCACGTAAATTGAAGGAAACCAATAAACTACCCGAGATAAAGGACGGAACGTTAGGACGAGCAAAAGTAACGAAAATCGGAGGCAAATACCTAATCGCATTGGTCATCAAAGATCGCGTATCAGCTATAACCCAGATAGAAACCATAAAAGAGGCTCTACATTCGCTGTTAGACGTAACGATGGAATTAAATTTACAAACTGTCTCCATTTCTAAGGGGGATATTGAATCTGTGCCATGGAAAACGTTGCATAAACATCTAAAGAACGTGTTCTGCGACTCGCCTACCAGAATTATTGTTTGCTCGAATCAAATCACAGAGCCAGCCGACTCAGATAAAGCGCGCATCATCGCAGAAAATCACTCGACCGCGATAGGAGGACATAAAGGAGTGACAAAAACGTATAATCGAATTAAATATAAATACTTTTGGCCTCGCCTGAAGAGAGACGTACAGGAATTCATCCGGGACTGTAGAGACTGTCAACTAAAGAAACTGGTACGAGTAAAAACCCGTCAGCCCATGATATTGACGGACACCCCTGGTAACGCGTTCGATAAAATATCTATGGATATTATGGGTCCACTCCCGGTCACCAGGACAGGAAACAGTTACATCCTCACAATCCAGGATCTGCTCACTAAATACTCCCTTGCCATCCCCCTAAAACACGCAACTGCTGTTGATATAGCCGAAGCTTTCGTAAGCGAATTCGTATGCATCTATGGGGCCCCGCAAGCGCTCTTGACCGATCAAGGCACGAATTTCGTTAGTAGCCTCATGCGCAACATTGCGCGCAAGTTCCGGATTACTCAATACAAGACGACCGCGTACCGTCCGCAATCGAACGGGTCTATAGAACGGTCGCACCACGTTCTCTGGGAGTACCTAAAACAATTTACCGATAAGAATCACGAATGGGACGAACATTTGAAACTCGCTACGTTTTCCTATAATACAAGCGTGCACGAGGGTACTCAGTACACACCACACGAACTCGTGTTCGGAAAAATCGCACGCGCACCCTCCAGCGATGTACAACTAGAGAACGAACCAAATGTAGCGTACTCCGATTACCTCACAAGCCTCTTTGACAAACTTAGAAATGCGCAAACAGCAGCCCGCGAAAATTTAATACAAGCTAAAATACGATCTAAGGAATACTATGATCGAAGGGCGAACCCTCGTGAATTCAGGGTGGGAGATAATGTCTACCTCCTGAAAGAACCGACGAAAGGGAAACTAGGGGACCAATATGTAGGTCCGTACCGAATCCGCGAAAAACTAGATAATCATAATGTTAAAATAGCGATAGATAAGATTAGGTCTAAAATTGTACACGAAGATAAGCTACGCGCCGCGAGGGGAACAAACCCCCACCACCCGGCTAATAAATATAGTTATAAGGCACGCCGCCAGCGCTCCAGCACCAGTCGTGGCTAGCAATCAACATGGACACCACCACCGCCATCTTCCTGGGACTCTGCACCTTCATGAGTGCACCTGCATGCGCTCTCGTAGGATACGATTGCGCCGGGGAGGGGTTGAATATAACCTCTCTCTCCCTCACGGACATAGGAGGCTGCAGCCTGGAGGAACTGGAGCCCAATACAGAAGAAGTCTATGTGCAACTACTCCAATTAAATGAGTTTGACCACACTCAGGCGATTCAATGCAAAATTGAAATCGACCGGACCATTTACTACTGCGGGATGCATTCCCACGTGTCGGTAGTACATAATGGAAGACGCGAGTACATCAGGGAAACATCTGCCAGCACCTGCAAGAAACTGATGGAAACGGGATCGATCTTCCTGGGAACAACGCACTGTTCACGGAATTAAACCGAACTCCACCACGTCTCATAGCATCACCTTCGCCGGAACAATCGGGATGGACGGGCGATGCACAGGCACACAATTCAGTGACCCATACGGAACCTGGACAATGCTGTAGTCAAGCAACGGTCAAGATAACCACCAGAAGCTTCCAGATCCCCATCAAACACTCTTCTAACGAAGTAGTCTTGCCATCGGGAGTTCGTTGCAAATCCTCAGAGGGGAGTGTCGCGACGCCGATGGAACGGAAACGTACTGGACGGTGGTACCCAGCGATAGCTGCATTTTAACCATTACGACGCCTTGTACGAAGGACGGCGTACAAATTAACACCGAAGCCAGGGCGAGAGGAAAACCATATACACAGTAAAAAAGAACAAGTTCGCTCTCCAGCACAGATTCATCTCTGTTAGTGTCAGTCCTGGGAAGTGAGAATGTAGACGATCAGGTACCTGTCCCAAATCTATCCCTCAGGTGATTTGATTTCAGGTGCTCTCTTTTGATTATGGGTCAATCTGCATACACCGACTTTACCCGGGAATGGAGAGAGCTTGCGATTAACTCTTACGGTGATGAAATCGTGATTGTCAAAAGGAAAATATTGTAATCAATATTGATTGTAACTTGGTATCTCCCTATTATCTAATAAATGAAAACTGAATTTAAATTATTATCTCTTTTATTCTTCAACAAAATTATGGTATAAGAATAGGAAAATATTGAAAAGAAATCGTAGCGTAATGTCGCTGTGTAGTGTATGACAGTAGTATAATATGGAAATAAGGGCGTCACTTCGCTCTTACTAATGGAAAAATGAAAAGGATGAGCAATAATAATGCTCATATGCAAAGGATTGAATAAAATAAAATATCTCAAAAGAAAAGTAGGCAGGTTACTATGCCTTTCTTTATAAGTGGAATGTAACACAAGGTAAGGAGACGAGCACTTTTATGCTCATACACGGTGATGGAGTTGAAGAATAAAATAATGATTTAAAACAAATTAATATAGATTCTAATTCGTTATTAACTGTTATTCATAATTTCGTAATGCTTTATTTGGTAATTAAATAAAATATACCTCCTGTGACTAAATTGAATGTATCAGGTAGAATATATAATGATTTGGTCAGACGTAGTATACATAAGGAATTGGTCAGACGAATGAATCTATGTTCGTGCTTAACAATACAATAAACGAAAATTATGTAATTTATTAAACTTAAATCTTGTTAGTGATATACTGTAACCACAATTAAAGTTATTAATTCACCGTGCACTGCCTTATGGTAAGTCAGCAATTCCTTAATATTGTCACTAGCGTAATTGTCACTAGCGTAAGTCGTACTATTGTCACTAGTGTGAGTCGAACTTTTTACCATGCTCACTTGATTTAAGTACACAAATGTAATAAACTTGTAATGCAAATGTTAAATTAATGTTTATAATCGAATTATCCTTCAAATAATGGTATGATTTGATTTTAATTCACTTTAATATTAAATGCGACTTAATTGTGTAATGAGGCATATATGTTCTTATACCGAGCTAAAGGATGAGAAAATGGCGGCTATACTCGCCGTGGTATATGACAGGTATGGAAGCGAATGTTCGCTCTCGAATGTTTTCAAAGGATAAATCACAGCGAATGAAGTCGCTGTTAATGGTATTCAAAGGGAAAAAGCGAATTAACGCTTTTAATATAATTGAAATAAATGGGTATGCCTCGCACAAATAAATTGAAATAATTAATGCATTCATGCACTATATATTCAATATAGGATGACGCTTCGCTGCGAATTTACGCTGGCGAGCGATTCTGAACAAAAGTTAAAGTTAAATTATGGTTAATTGCAACTGTTGTACCACTAACATTATTCTCAATGATTAAACAATAATAATTGAAGGGTATATTTAATGAACAATCAAATTAATCAAAAGTTTATTACTAAAATCAAGTGTAATATAGAAGTTGGTTACAATATGAATATATGTGTTACTTGAAATAATTTTATTCGCAAATGTCATATAAATCTGAACCCTCAGGCCAGTAATTGTTTCACAACTAATTATAAATCGAAAATATTAAGTAACTGTAAGTGTAATAATGTATTGAAGCTTTATAAATCTGTCAAAATGTGTAGTATGTATATGGAGTACAAGTATAACGTTCCATAAGAGCAGCGAGTATAAAATAATTAAATAAATCTACTCACAAGCGTTCGCACAGATCTAACCCTCAGGTCAGGAAGCACTTGATGATGTAGCAGCAAAAGAATAAGTCAATCAGACTTTGGTAATAACTCAAACTTCACTGGCTCTACGTTATATTTTACGCTTAGTTAGCGAATTTACGCTAGCTAGCGACTCCAATATATTAATTAAAAGTAAGTGTAGTCTAAAAAGTCAAAAGGTTAAGAGTGTATTCTCTGGCTGCTGCATCACGTTATATACTCGAAAATTATGATGCGTGGGGACAGGGTCCCTGTAGCTCGAGAAGGGATTACAATAAGTGGGGACGCTACGGTTAAAGCAAAAACTAAAATAGTAGGGAGGCTCTGCCCACTTAACTCATTGGTTCTTCGTTTTCGAAGCTTCTTATGGTGGGATCGAAAACTTAAGTGGTGGGATTGGTCTCACGGTGCGTCTAGTGGGGACGATGAGCTCAACGGTGAGCTCAACGCTTACAAAAGATAAACGTATTTTGACGCGTAAGTTCAACATGAAATTCTCAGTACAGAATTATCGCTCATCTGTTATGCTTTTTAATCAACCGGAGTTTCTCCGAATCAAATGGCAGCTGCAACTTCCTGCCGATATGTCTTGCTCGAGATATCTATTCAACCTTTGATTAAGACAGCGGTCTTGGATTATTATTTCAATCAGGTGCCGACAAGTCACCGTCTTTTACAATTAGTCATCATGAAATAATATTCCTTCGTGAATTTAAATCTTTATTCCTTTGTTACTTAACGCTGTGTTCACTGTCTTATTCAAATTAATATTCAAATAATTCTGTAATGCTCACAAATTTAATCTTAAAATTATAACGCTTGACATATGCATTTTATATGCTCTAGTCTTATGCATGAATTATTATAAGACCTGCATACGTCTACTTAATAATATAACGCACTCAGTGAAATAATAATCATTATAAATTATTGTAAAATCAATTATTGGTATCATGAGCCTTTAATAATGTAATTAAATCATCTAAAATTATTATTTCAATATACCATTCTAATAAACTTATAAAATCTCACTCAACCAATAATTGTCTTATATTATAGGGATGCCTATATATATAGATATACACGTGTATGTACTTGCACGTCTATTCTTTGGTTATTATAAAATTAGTAATAAAGCAACTATTGGTGTGCCGGGTTTAATATTATAATTAAACCGTATAAAATTATTATTCCAATACAATATTAGTCTTAATTAATTCATAAAATCTTAAATAACCAATAATTCTTTATGGGTTATATGCACATATATAAGTGTGTTCGTATATGGTGTTGTTAATATACTTAATTATTAACAGATTAAATGCGTAATAATTATATACTTAAATTAATGCTCAGTAACATAAAATATTCCATTAAATAAATTCAATAATCCTTACTATGAATGTAATACCATGTGTAATATACTTTTATTCATAATTAATTAACGATTTATTCTTTTCTTAATATTTTTGGGTTAAACAACTTATTTCCTTTTATATTAAATTGTTCACTAATTGATTTTGACTTTAATTGTTTTTAACTTTGTAACTTCTAAACTATTAATATTTCATTAAAACTTTCTACACTATAAATATTGAAAAATAACGCTGATTTGTTTAACAAATAGTGACTTTGCAATTTTGTGGTTTCTCAATGATCCCGTGGTGCGATAAGAAAAATTTCATCACAGGTACCATCAGCCTAGCTAAAAATGATGATTCCCAAAAGTTGTTGGTCACTTCCGTAAAAATGATTATTTTCAAAATCTGAGGTCCCTATTAGTTTCTCTTATGACCTAGATGCTTCAATATAATTATAACAAATTATTTCCTTACGGTTCAAATTTAGACCCAAAAAATTTAGTAAAATTTTATTGCAATTTCGTAACTTTAAATACGTACTTCTTTTTGACTAAGATTGTAGACAAATATTCTACATTCTTTTACTTATAAAATGTTTCTCCTTTTATGTTAATAAAATAATCTTTAATTTTTTATACGATAAATCACTTCAAATGTGGTAATACAATTTACTACACTCACAAAAACTATTTCATTGTATAATAAAATTAATTCCAAAATTTACTCCTTTAATTGTTATTAATAAAACTTATGACCTTGTACAACAATCAACACCAAATGTCTCCGTAAATTATAATAACTATCAAAGCTACACCGTCACTTAATAAAACTCAATTCCGCCGGCATTATTTTTACTCTTGTCTTAAATAACTAATTGATTTTTCCCGTTTTTATATAATAACCGACCCTATGGTTTTAACGAAATTACCTACTTGCAAAGGACTTTACTATAGTATAATAAAATCCATTTCAAATCATTTGTTTCTTTGTTATAAAAAATAATTAAATATTTTATCCTGTCAATAACCCAAATGTATTAAGCCAAATTTGTAATACTTATCAATGGCTATATAACCATATAATAAGATATATTTTAAACCAATTCTTTCAATTATTACAACTAACATTAATACTTTTTATATAATAAACAATATTAAGTAGCTCAATGGTTTTGCTACACCTACAAAAACCTA